>NC_083578.1:19613959-19913959 GCF_027579695.1 Neoarius graeffei | reverse complement strand
ACTACCGTTCAAAAGTTTGGGGTCACTTTGAAATGTCCTTATTTTTGAAAGAAAAGCACTGTTCTTTTCAATGAAGATCACTTTAAACTAATCAGAAATCCACTCTATACATTGCTAATGTGGTAAATGACTATTCTAGCTGCAAATGTCTGGTTTTTGGTGCAATATCTCCATAGGTGTATAGAGGCCCATTTCCAGCAACTCTCACTCCAGTGTTCTAATGGTACAATGTGTTTGCTCATTGCCTCAGAAGGCTAATGGATGATTAGAAAACCCTTGTACAATCATGTTAGCACAGCTGAAAACAGTTGAGCTCTTTAGAGAAGCTATAAAACTGACCTTCCTTTGAGCAGATTGAGTTTCTGGAGCATCACATTTGTGGGGTCGATTAAATGCTCAAAATGGCCAGAAAAATGTCTCGACTATATTTTCTATTCAGTTTACAACTTATGGTGGTAAATAAAAGTGTGACTTTTCATGGAAAACACAAAATTGTCTGGGTGACCCCAAACTTTTGAACGGTAGTGTAGAGGCGCGCCAAGTGGGATACACATGCTGCGTTCATGTGCTATGGGAAGATGATATTTTCCAGTTGGGAAGTGGTATTTACCAGTATGTTGTGTTCACATTCTTTTGTTGTTGTTGACAAATTAAAGATGGTGGACCAGATTCAGAATCAGGCCTGTTATTTGGCTAAAACAATTATAGATTGCCTTGTTCATCAGCTGCAGCAGGAATACGAGTTATCAAAAGTCAAAAGGTAAATAATGCTGAATATTTCCTCATCATGACAAGTAGAGATTTTCTTAACACATTGAATGCCACGCAGTTTTTGGAAATTTGGCTGTAGCCACAATGAGAGTAGCCAGTATCTAGATCATTGTTGGCGTTCTTTGGACAGCCACAGAATATTTTGTATTAGGCTATAATATACATATTATAATAATATAATATACATAACATGACTCGTTTAAAAGGTGAGAGTCAGCTTTCCGTAGGTGAAAACCACTTCTTTCTTGGTTCATAAGCTAGTCTTGTACCGCTCGCCGCCATGTTGAAAAGGTTAAAGTTCATCTCATCTCGGCAACTCGTGTATCAAAATTTTCTACGAGTTGCCCAGTGGAAAATACCACAAGAGGGGGCGTTCATGTGTGCTTTCCATGTCGGCGTTTGGTATTTACCATAATTCCCATAGCACATGAACGCACCAACATTTTCACACACTTCTAGAAGCTATTCGTATTTCCTTCCTCCTCTTTAGGTTACATATTAAAGTATGGTTCATCTACTTTTTGTGTGAATCCAAATCCCAGAACTGGGGCGGCACGGTGGTGTAGTGGTTAGCGCTGTCGCCTCACAGCAAGAAGGTCCTCGGTTCGAGCCCCGGGGCCGGCGAGGGCCTTTCTGTGTGGAGTTTTCATGTTCTCCCCGTGTCCGCGTGGGTTTCTTCTGGGTGCTCCGGTTTCCCCCACAGTCCAAAGACATGCAGGTTAGGTTAACTGGTGACTCTAAATTGACCGTAGGTGTGAATGTGAGTGTGAATGGTTGTCTGTGTCTATGTGTCAGCCCTGTGATGACCTGGCGACTTGTCCAGGGTGTACCCCGCCTTTCGCCCGTAGTCAGCTGGGATAGGCTCCAGCTTGCCTGCGACCCTGTAGAAGGATAAAGCGGCTAGAGATAATGAGATGAGATGAAATCCCAGAACTGCCCAAGAGCCACTTTTGCCCTCTGATCTTACCCTTGAACTTCTCAGCACTATTGGCGCTATCGTAACGACATGGATGTTTCCTGTAGGTGCGAACATGCTGGGCGGCCACCACATGCAGTCAAACGGCGACGTGAACGGAGCGCACTCGGCCCAGTCGATGGTGTCAGCGTCTCACTGCACCCCGCCTCCACCCTACAACCCCGACCCCAGCCTCATCAGGTACTTCACCCTGCAGTAGCACGGCTTTCCCTCGCTTTCTCACACACATGCACGCTCACACACTGCAAATCTGACTGCAAATCTACAGAAATGACCACATGTCTCGTCATTTTCTCATACTGTAAATGTCACGCCAAAAGACTTATCCTTTCTGTCTACTGGGCCAAAATATGCCTTTTTCATTCATGGTTTGAAAAGCACTGTATTGTTTTTTTTTTCTATGTGTTTAGAGTATTTATGATGTCATTTTTACAAGACTTGATATTACGGGGGATTCCATGATTGAGGTGCCATTTGTGTCCCACTGATATTACATTCGCAATTATGTACGAGTAAAACTTGTGCATGTTTTGGAGAAATAACTTCAAACTTTTTATAAAACGTACTCAAATTACAGCACTTCCAAACCAGCATTTTGCTTGTCCTAGCCCACTTTACACTTTAATATTCTTTTTTTTTTTAGCATTCATGTGTGAATCCATTTACCATCTCATGCCTGAAACATCTTTTTCCACGAGTCATCGTTTTCATTTTACATTTCATTCTTTTTTTCTTCTTCTTTATTTTCAATCTTATTGTGATATTGAATGGCAAGGTCACTTTAAAACACAGCCGTGTTACTGAAATTATAGATTGAAAGTAAATAATTAATTTCATTATAATTTTTGGTCAATCATTAGAACATCATTGATGTCCTCGTGATATTAGCATGGATGCTTAACCACATTTAATGCATTTGCAAATTGCAACGACGACAATAACAACAACAACCTTCAACCCTGCTCCATATTTAAGAGAAAAAAACTACAAAAGAGATTGTTGCCTAGAATGGGTTAAGACATCGAATGGCTAAATGCTTGTTTTCTGAGATTCAATGTTGGGAGAAAAAAAAATTAAAAAATTTAATTGATAACAGTTACAAGGCCTAAATGGCACCACAATTGTAGAATCACCTTTTTGGAGAACGTGTTAAGTAGAAGGGAAGCCTGGGTTCTGCTGACTCAACCCCTTCTGTTTACTCATCTGTAAATACTTATTTGAGATTTGAAATATTTTTTCTGCTGGTCAGAAAAAAAGTGTTTATCGAAAAGAAATCATTTGCTTTGACTTTCCTCATGGAGCATTAAATGGAATAAATTTGATTTTCCTAGTCTTTCTATCTTTGTCCATACAGTAAGATAATTATACAGAATGCCATTTTTTTTTACTTGTTTCCATGCATGATATTGGATGTACTGTGTGATCTCATATACGTATAAATCAACCCACTACAATATTGTATGACATTTAGCTAAAGTTCACGCTTCTGTACACATTACTCATTTTCTGTTTAGGAGCATCACACAGCTTTCTCCTTCAACGATATTACAGAACTATATAGTTTCAGACATTTAAAAAAATGAAAACATATTTATTTCATGAAATATGTTTGATTTTCATGTTTAATTGCAATGCACTGTTTTGCAATTCAGTTGCCACTCCATGATTATAAGTTTCCGTTCTTTGCCATTTTGTATTTTTCATGTATCACTTTAAAGGTAGAGTCCCCAAACATGACAAGGCATTGTTTATTTTCTTTCTTACTTTCCTTCCTTCATCCTCTCCGGTCATGCTGACATCCATTAAACGAATCAATTTGGTCACATAAAGTTGCATTCTCTGACAATATACAATGAATAAATTCCAAAATGATTTACAAGACAGATTGTGTCTGTATTTTTTAGATAAATAAATAAAGCATAATAAAAGGCATGACGCAGTTGCGGAATCTACCTTTGAAATGTTCATGTCACTATATTTCTGTCCCATTCCTGTTTTATAATATCAGAACAGATGAATGTTTTTTTTTTCATTGTATGTAGCATTTCCACCTTTTTGTATTTATAATAAAAGTCTGAATGCTTTCAAAAAAAAAAGTTGTTACGGATTGTTAATGCAGCTGCATGTGTTTTTTGTTGAACTGGGTCATTTATTATTATTATTATTATTATTATTATTATTATTATTATTATTATTATAGTTACCATCTTTAAAATACATTTAGAAACAAAAAAGCTGTAGGTTACATGTTATTACTGTTTCCTGCATTTTAGCTTACTGGCACTTCATGTGTTCTATTATCACCACCTCATTCCAGGGAGGAATAATAATTTATATTTATATTTGATTGTTCTGTAATATTTTATCATGTATTGCATACAGTATTGTAGAATAATCATTTACAGCCAGTATAGATTAAAATACTGCTTTGGTCTGGTTAAAATGTTGTCCATGCACGAATCTGTAATTCCCAGGGTGCAGCCCCTTGGTCTTAGTGGGATTCCTTTTTTCTCTGAACAGCTTCTTAACCAGCCTGGGCTGCCAAAACTGCATCGACTACTTCACATCGCAGGGCCTCCAGAGTGTGTACCACCTGCAGACCCTCTCCATGGAGGTAAACAAAATCAAGAATCATCTGTAAGGACTCGATTCCTCTGTCTGACGCCAGTTCAGAATTGTATTCACTGTGCACTGGAAATGAAATGCTTTTTTTTTTTTTTTGTAAGCTACCATGAACTGATTCCAGCTGCTATGGAAAACCAGATCATGAAATCTAGAATGAGTTTTGGCTGTGTAGTAAAGTGAACTACTAGTAATAATCATGCATCGATGGCCAAACCTTAGGAAAGATATTAGGAACTGGTTAAAGCTGTCTTGAAAAGTCTCATCTCATTATCTCTAGCCGCTTTATCCTTCTACAGGGTCGCAGGCAAGCTGGAGCCTATCCCAGCTGACTACAGGCGAAAGGCGGGGTACACCCTGGACAAGTCGCCAGGTCATCACAGGGCTGACACATAGACACAGACAACCATTCACACTCACATTCACACCTACGGTCAATTTAGAGTCACCAGTTAACCTAACCTGCATGTCTTTGGACTGTGGGGGAAACCGGAGCACCCGGAGGAAACCCACGCGGACACGGGGAGAACATGCAAACTCCGCACAGAAAGGCCCTCGCCGGCCACGGGGCTCGAACCCGGACCTTCTTGCTGTGAGGCGACAGCGCTAACCACTACACCACCGTGCCGCCCCTGTCTTGAAAGTATATTAGTTATTTAGAAAATGTAAGAACTGAAGAAGTAGTAGTACGAGGGCTGGGCAGAATTTAGCTATAAATATCAAAATGCAGTTGTCAACGTATCGGGAGATTGAATAGATACATTTTCTTGTCTTTTGTGTTAATCGCTTTCATATAGGTTACATGCAGCGGCCCTTGTTTGTGTTTTGCTAGCAAAGCCTTCGCAAATTTATATATTGTCAGTTTACATCTATACACAGTATCATGTATTGTGTAGATGTCACATGATATTTCTGTCATATTTTTTTCACCCGCCCCTACAGAGCAACCAAGTTTTATATTAAAGTGAATTGTGAATAAGATGCACAATTAGTCAAACGTCAGCAGCTTTTATAGGAGCTATGATGAGAATAGGTTTAAACAAAACAAACAAGAATTACTCAAAGTTTTTGAAAACTAAGGTGGCGCTAACTCCTCTGTATTTACCCCTCAGGATCTTGGAGCTCTTAAGATCCCAGAACAGTTCCGTTTGGCCATCTGGAGAGGCCTCCAGGACATGAAGCAGGGCCACGATTATGGCCAGCAGCTTATTCGTTCCAGCAGTAACATGGCCACTATGGCTATCGGGCCTGGAGGTGAACTACAACGGCAGCGTGTTATGGAGGCTGTGCACTTTCGCGTGCGACACACCATCACCATCCCCAACCGCGGCACCACAGCCGGAGCAGATGAGTGGCCTGACTTCGGCTTCGACATGCCCGACTGCAAGACTCGAAAACACTCCATTAAGGAAGAGTTCGCCGAGAGCGACATGCGCTGAGATGTCTCACAGCGACCTTGTCGTTTTTGCTGCTTTACTTCTTTTTTTTCCTCCCTCAAGTTCCTTTCTTTCTCTTTCTTTTTCTTTTTAACTGAAGCGGACAGTTCTATCTTGGTTTCTACCATACGTCAAGGTATTACATGAGTTTCTTTCAAACTTTTTTCTTTTTCTCACATTTAAAACATGTACATGTGACAGGAACGCCTCTCAGAACTTTTTTTTTAAATATACAAATAGCATTTTTATAAATTATATCAACTCCAACACAACGCTGTGTATACACAGTAGTAATTCACAGCAACGGACCCAAAAAACATGCTTGGACGATATTATAACCCCAACAGAATTCACATATAAGAATAGCTCAAAGAATATCGATAGCAAAATTCTAAACAATCATCAAGCCACAATAACAGTTGGGTTTTTTTTCTGTAGCATCATGTTATATCTAGATTTTGAATGTTTTTGAATATGCGTTGTAAATAACACTCAGTAAGTTAGTCATATTTTAGAGTAGGAAGGAATTTAAAGGGCTCCTAATAAGATATATTTGACTATAATTACAATGATATCACAGTGTCATATTGAATCTTTAATTTCATGAGTATTTGAAAAGCAATCTGTCAGTAAAATGAGGTGACTATCGGAAATGTGCAGCTTGGTTTAGCTACATATCAAGATGCAATTATAAAGTCTGGCGTTCCACTTATGAATATATGAAACCTAGTATTAGCGAGTGTTATGTTGTTTACTTGGCATAAAATATTTATTGCAAGACACTGGAGCATTACATGGTTTAGACTGCGAAATGTGTTTCAAGCGTTAACGTTAGCTTCGAAAAGAAAATGTCCCTGTATTGTGTGGTATTAGCCTTGCAGGACAAGGTTTTATTTATCATGCCAAAATGTTTCTGTAATTACCTTTTTTTTTTTTTGTCCATAGTTTTAAGTAGGAATGAATTCAATTGGCCATACTATTGAAACAATAGTTTATACAATATTTGTGTAATTATACACTTCTTCACCAGAACCCAGGTATTTATATGTTTTGAGGAAATTAGATGGTTTGTGATTTTGTTATTTACACGGATTACTATAATATTATAATTAGTATTGCTTCCATTAGATGAACAAAAATGGAGCAGAATCAATCCTTCTTAACCAAAAGTATTTTCTAGACTTATAGAAGTTTTGCTACCCGAATAATTCAATCCTTGCACTGCCGCTGCAGTGTTACATCATTTAACACCGCCTTGTTTGTAAATGTATAGTATTAAGTAGATCTTGTGATATTGGATGGTACTATTTTTTCTTACTGTTTCACCTTATTGTATAGACTTTTGGTTACAAACAGACAGTTGTGAGACATTTTCAAATCACATTTCATATGAGAACGGATCGCTTTACCTACAAGGATGGAATGGACTAAATCCACATATGCATTTGTGAAAAGTAACGCCTGAAAGCGAATCTTTCCAAATCTGTTAAACGTTCAGTTAATATTCCTCACTTATCCTGTTTCGATAACGCCCAAACAGTTCATAGCGCTCAACTCCTTTTGTGATTGGCGCTGTCTAAAATCCACATAAGCAAGCACTTTATTGCTTTTGTATATTGTAAACACTGTAATATTTTGATTGATTGATTGATTGTGATCAGTATTATGTCACCTTATTCATAAGAGATTTTATGAATGTTTTCAAGTTGAGACGTCTTTTCTTTAAAAACCAAACCAAACAAAACCATAATGTCTATTTTTGTTCATTTCCACATTCATGAAACATGTTTATGTTTGAGTTGTGTAAGGTTATTATTATTATTATTATTATTATTATTATTATTATTATTATTATTAAAGTGTGTATTATAGTAATTATATCTGTTGTCATGAATATCCCAACACAGACCATTTCAAGAAAGTCAAATCGCTCTAATTTTTGTTTGCCAAAAAGAATGAACTTGTGGCTTTTGGTTGGTTTAGATGGGTTTTAACTTTAGAGATCATGATGACCTCATTCCCCCTCCCTCCCACAATAGTGCTAGGAGGACATTCAGATGATGTTCTTCCAAGTGGAGCATCAGAAAAAAACATTTATGGAACAAATATCCCAGGAAAAGCCATCAGAACTCGACTTGTTATTTTAACGATATAATCTCCAACCAAACGACAGTTTTCATTTCATTTCATTGCATTGCAGAACCTGGTCCTGTTTATATGTTTTCCTCAATGGTTTCTTGTTGCATCTCTTGTTTTAGTTGCTACCTTCTTTTCTGATGATTTTTTTTTAAATAAAATATGGACACATTCATCCACATGATTTCATGAACACAGCTAGTGCTTGTAAAAGAAAATGTTCCTGTCATTCTTTTATTCTTCAGTAAATGAGTCAGCTGTAACAGTGAAACGGAAGTAAAGCTATCTGTAAGTCTGGACTTGAAGGTGAGTCTTAGGAGTCTAAAGGGTTAAATACGGGCCTAGGCACTGTGTAGCAAAGCACTGGATAAAAATATTTGTAATCAGCATTTCCAGTGCATATACTGTTTAAAAAAAATATTGGCTGTACATTTTACAGTCATTTATTGGCAGCTGCTGGGATTTGAACACATGATCTTCTGATCTATAATTCAGTAATTCACAGCCATAACCTCTGAACCATAATTAGGGGCCAAGCAGCGAAGCTGGCGAAGGCCCCTAATGAGTTTGTCGGTTTTCTTATTATTATTATTATTATTATTAGGGGCCAAGCAGCGAAGCTGGCGAAGGCCCCTAATGAGTTTGTCGGTTTTCTTATTATTATTTAGGGGCCAAGCAGCGAAGCTGGCGAAGGCCCCTAATGAGTTTGTCGGTTTTCTTATTATTATTATTATTATTATTATTATTCAACTTTCTTCTCCTATGGGAAGTCAATGGCAGCCCATAGAACCACACATAGGAAAATGCTCAAATTTGGCACACACATTGGAGACAGTCTCAGCATTCCCCACAACAATTTTTAGGTCCCCAGCCCCAACCCTCTAGCGCCACCAGCAGGTCAAAGTTGCAGGTACATTTCTGCTTGTAACTTTTGAACCGTTGGTCCGATTTTCAAAAACTTGGTATCCCTGGAATCCTTGGGTCAAGACGAATCCAAAGCACCCCATGACGTCATTTTCCGCCCATATAGTTTTCCCGCCATTTTGAATTTTGTGAAAATCACTTAAAACGCTTCTCCTCCCTCAATTTTGGACCAATTTCTCCCAAACTTGGTAGATGGCAACTTTGGACTAAGCTGCACAAGAAACTTACCCGGTTTTTAGAATTTCATAAGCGTTTGGCCGTGGCAGCCAATCAAAATTGGCGGCGCAGACGCCAAACAGGAAGTGTGCTCATATTTCGGCCGCCCTTTGGCGTATCTTAACGAAACTTGGTGAGATTATGTCCCACCCCTGCTTGAAGGAAGACAAAAAAATTGGAACAAATTGGCTGCTAGGGGGCGCTATAAATAGGAAAAATGACTTTTGGCTCATATCTCATGAAGCGTTTGGGCTAGAAACAAAATTCCACTATGGCAGGAATCTCTGGCTCAAAACGAATCCATCGCACCCTATGACGTCACTTTCTGCCTTGGGGATTTTCCGCCATTTTGAATTTTGTTAAAATCAAAGAAATTCTATGGCAACGCATAGAACCGTCTGATTAGAGGTTTTTAAACTTGGCACACTGATTCTAGGCTGCCTCAAGGATCTTGTAACCAAATTTCAACTCAGCACCTCAAACACTCTAGCGCCACCAACAGGTCAAAGTCGCGGGTACATTTCTGCTTGTTACTTTTGAACCATATGTCTGATCATCAAAATCTTAGTAGTGCTGGAATGCTTGGGTCAAAAGGAATCCAACGCACCCTGTCTCGTCATATTCCACCCAGGAGATTTTCCGCCATTTTGAATTATGTGAAAATCAATTAAAATGCTTCTCCTCCCTCAATTTTTGACCATTTTCTCCCAAACTTGGTACATGCCAACTGGGGACGAAGCTGCACAAGAAACATACCCGGTTTTTAGAATTTCCTAAGCGTTTGGCCGTGGCAGCCAATCAAAATTGGCTGGCAGATGCAAAACAGGAAGTGTGCTCATTTCTCGGCCAACCTTTGGCGTATCTTAACAAAACTTGGTGGCTTTATGCAACACCCCTCCCCAAAGGGCAGCAAAAAATTTGGAACAAATTGGCTGCTAGGGGGCGCTATAACTAGGAAAAATGTCTTTTGGCTCATATCTCATGATGCGCTTTGGCTAGAAACAAAATTCCACTATGTCAGGAATCCTTGGGTCAAGACGAATCCATTGCACCATATGACGTCATATTCTGACTTGAGGATTTTCCGCCATTTTGAATTTTGTTAAAATCAATGAAATTCTATGGCAACGCATAGAACCGTCTGACTAGAGGCTTTTAAACTTGGCACACTGATTCTAGGCTGCCTCAAGGATCTTCTCACCAAATTTCAACTCAGCACCTCAAACTCTCTAGCGCCACCAACAGGTCAAAGTCGCGGGTACATTTCTGCTTGTTACTTTTGAACCATACGTCTGATCATCAAAATCTTAGTAGTGCTGGAATGCTTGGTTCAAAAGGAATCCAACGCACCCTGTCTCGTCATATTCCACCCAGGAGATTTTCCGCCATTTTGAATTATGTGAAAATCAATTAAAATGCTTCTCCTCCCTCAATTTTTGACCAATTTCTCCCAACCTTGGTACATGGCAACTGGGGACGAAGCTGCACAAGAAACATACCCGGTTTTTAGAATTTCCTAAGCGTTTGGCCGTGGCCGCCAATCAAAATTGGCTGGCAGATGCAAAACAGGAAGTGTGCTCATTTCTCGGCCAACCTTTGGCGTATCTTAACAAAACTTGGTGGCTTTATGCAACACCCCTCCCCAAAGGGCAGCAAAAAAATTGGAACAAATTGGCTGCTAGGGGGCGCTATAACTAGGACAAATGACTTTTGGCTCATATCTCATGATCCGTTTGGGGTAGAAACAAAATTCCACTACCTCTGGAATCCTTGGGTCAAGACGAATCTATCCCACCCTATGACGTCATATTCTGCCTTGAGGATTTTCCGCCATTTTGAATTTTGTTAAAATCAATGAAATTCTATGGCAACCCATAGAACTGTCTGACTAGAGGTTTTCAAATTTGGCACACTGATTCTAGGCTGCCTCAAGGTTCTTGTCAGCAAATTTCAACTCATCATCTCAAACTCTCTAGCGCCACCAACAGGTCAAAGTTGCAGGTACATTTCTGCTTGTTACTTTTGAAGCGTACTTCTGATCGTCAAAATCTAAGTATCTCTGGTATCGTTGGGTCAACACGAATCCAACGCACCCTATGGCGTCATATTCCGCCTGGTATATTTTCCGCCATTTTGAATTTTGTGAAAATCAATTAAAATGCTTCTCCTCCCTCAATTTTTGACCAATTCCTTCCAAGATTGGTACATGGCAACTTTGGACTAAGCTGCACATAAAACTTACCCGGTTTTTCGAATTTCATAAGCGTTTGGCCGTGGCGGCCAATCAAATTTGGCCGTGCAGATGTGAAACAGGAAGTGTGCTCATATCTCGGCAGCCCTTTGACCTTTCTTAACCAAACTTGGTGGAATTATGCCCCACCCCTCCAAAAGGTCCCATACCACATTTGGTGCACATTGGCCATTAGGGGGCGCTATAACTTTCCAAAATGTATTTAGGATCATATATCATTGAGCTCATATCTCAGCAGTCTTTTAGCACACACACACACACACACACACCTAGTACACTTGAAGTAATTTCAGCCATCACAGTCAATCGAATTTGACGGTGAAGCCGTGCATGCCTCTACCCATCTGGTTGGAGGTACATTTCTGCTTGTAAACACTTCCTGTGCGTGCCTCTGACCGACTGCCTGGTCAGTTCTTTCTGTTGCCATGGCAACTTAGGCTGGGTCACACTGCTTGGCCCCGCATTGCTGCTTGCAGCTATATTTATTATTCAACTTTCTTCTCCTATGGGAAGTCAATGGCAGCCCATAGAACCACACATAGGAAAATGCTCAAATTTGGCACACACATTCGAGACAGTCTCAGCATTCCCCACAACAATTTTTAGGTCCCCAGCCCCAACCCTCTAGCGCCACCAGCAGGTCAAAGTTGCAGGTACATTTCTGCTTGTAACTTTTGAACCGTTGGTCCGATTTTCAAAAACTTGGTATCCCTGGAATCCTTGGGTCAAGCCGAATCCAAAGCACCCCATGACGTCATTTTCCGCCCATATAGTTTTCCCGCCATTTTGAATTTTGTGAAAATCACTTAAAATGCTTCTCCTCCCTCAATTTTGGACCAATTTCTCCCAAACTTGGTAGATGGCAACTTTGGACTAAGCTGCACAAGAAACTTACCCGGTTTTTAGAATTTCATAAGCGTTTGGCCGTGGCAGCCAATCAAAATTGGCGGCGCAGACGCCAAACAGGAAGTGTGCTCATATTTCGGCCGCCCTTTGGCGTATCTTAACGAAACTTGGTGAGTTTATGCCATACCCCTCGATGAAGGACCCCAAAAAATTTGGAACAAATTGGCTGCTAGGGGGCGCTATAACTAGGAAAAATGTCTTTTGGCTCATATCTCATGATGCGTTTTGGCTAGAAACAAAATTCCACTGCCTATGGAATCCTTGGGTCAAGTCGAATCTATCGCACCCTATGACGTCATATTCTGCCTTGAGGATTTTCCGCCATTTTGAATTTTGTTAAAATCAATGAAATTCTATGGAAACCCATAGAACCGTCTGACGACAGGTTTTCAAATTTGGCACACTGATTCTAGGCTGCCTCACGGTTCTTGTCAGCAAATTTCAACTCAGCATCTCAAACTCTCTAGCGCCAACAACAGGTCAAAGTTGCAAGTACATTTCTGCTTGTTACTTTTGAACCGTATGTCTGATCGTCAAAATCTTAGTATGGCTGGAATCCTTGGGTCAACCCGAATCCAATGCACCCTATGGCGTCATATTCCGCCTGGTATATTTTCCGCCATTTTGAATTATGTGAAAATCAATTAAAATGCTTCTCCTCCCTCAATTTTTGACCAATTCCTTCCAAACTTGGTAGATGGCAACTTTGGACTAAGCTGCACTAAAAACTTACCCGGTTTTTCGAATTTCATAAGCGTTTGGCCGTGGCTGCCAATCAAATTTGGCTGTGCAGACGCGAAACAGGAAGTGTGCTCATATCTCGGCAGCCCTTTGACCTTTCTTAACCAAACTTGGTGGGATTATGCACCACCCCTCCAAAATGGCCCATACCACATTTGGTGCACATTGGCCATTAGGGGGCGCTATAACTTTCCAAAATGTGTTTTGGCTCTTACATCATTGAGCTCATATCTCAGCAGTCTTTTAGCACAGACACACACACACACACACACACACCTAGTACACTGGAAGTAATTTCAGCCATCACAGTCAATCGAATTTGACGGTGAAGCCGTGCATGCCTCTAACCGTCTGGTTGGAGGTACATTCCTGCTTGTAAACACTTCCTGTGCGTGCCTATGACCGTCTGCCTGGTCAGTAGTTTCTGTTGCCATGGCAACTTAGGCTGGGTCACCCTGCTTGGCCCCGGATTGCTGCTTGCAGCTATATTTATTAGGGGCCAAGCAGCGAAGCTGGCGAAGGCCCCTAATGAGTTTGTCGGTTTTCTTATTATTAGGGGCCAAGCAGCGAAGCTGGCGAAGGCCCCTAATGAGTTTGTCGGTTTTCTTATTATTATTATTATTATTATTATTCAACTTTCTTCTCCTATGGGATGTCAATGGCAGCCCATAGAACCACACATAGGAAAATGCTCAAATTTGGCACACACATTCTAGACAGTCTCAGCATTCCCCACAACAATTTTTAGGTCCCCACCCCCAACCCTCTAGCGCCACCAGCAGGTCAAAGTTGCAGGTACATTTCTGCTTGTAACTTTTGAACCGTTGGTCCGATTTTCAAAAACTTGGTATCCCTGGAATCCTTGGGTCAAGACGAATCCAAAGCACCCCATGACGTCATTTTCCGCCCATATAGTTTTCCCGCCATTTTGAATTTTGTGAAAATCAATTAAAATGCTTCTCCTCCCTCAATTTTGGACCAATTTCTCCCAAACTTGGTAGATGGCAACTTTGGACTAAGCTGCACAAGAAACTTACCCGGTTTTTAGAATTTCATAAGCGTTTGGCCGTGGCAGCCAATCAAAATTGGAGGCGCAGACGCCAAACAGGAAGTGTGCTCATATTTCGGCCGGCCTTTGGCGTATCTTAACGAAACTTGGTGGGTTTATGCCCCACCCCTCCATGAAGGACCCCAAAGAATTTGGAACAAATTGGCTGCTAGGGGGCGCTATAACTAGGAAAAATGTCTTTTGGCTCATATCTCATGATGCGTTTTGGCTAGAAACAAAGTTCCACTGCCTATGGAATCCGTGGGTCAAGACGAATCTATCGGACCCTATGACGTCATATTCTGCCTTGAGGATTTCCCGCGATTTTGAATTTTGTTAAAATCAATGAAATTCTATGGAAACCCATAGAACCGTCTGACGACAGGTTTTCAAATTTGGCACACTGATTCTAGGCTGGCTCAAGGTTCTTGTCAGCAAATTTCAACTCATCATCTCAAACTCTCTAGCGCCAACAACAGGCCAAAGTTGCATGTACATTTCTGCTTGTTACTTTTGAACCGTATGTCTGATCGTCAAAATCTGTGTATCGCTGGAATCCTTGGGTCACCACGAATCCAACGCATCCTATGCCGTCATATTCCGCCTTGTATATTTTCCGCCATTTTGAATTATGTGAAAATCAATTAAAATGCTTCTCCTCCCTCAATTTTTGACCAATTCCTTCCAAACTTGGTAGATGGCAACGTTGCACTAAGCTGCACAAAAAACTTACCCGGTTTTTCGAATTTCATAAGCGTTTGGCCGTGGCTGCCAATCAAACATGGATGTGCAGACGCGAGACAGGACGTGTGCTCATATCTCGGCAGCCCTTTGATCTTTCTTAACCAAACTTGGTGGGATTATGCCCCACCCCTCCATAAGTGCCCATACCACATTTGGTGCACTTTGGCCATTAGGGGGCGCTATAACTTTCCAAAATGTGTTTTGGCTCATATATAATTGAGCTCATATCTCAGCAGTCTTTTAGCACACACACACACACACACACACACACACACACACACACACACACACACACCTAGTACTCTTGAAGTAATTTCAGCCATCACAGTCAATCGAATTTGACGGTGAAGCCGTGCATGCCTCTAACCATCTGGTTGGAGGTACATTTCTGCTTGTAAACACTTCCTGTGCGTGCCTATGACCGTCTGCCTGGTCAGTTCTTTCTGTTGCCATGGCAACTTAGGCTGGGTCGCACTGCTTGGCCCCGCATTGCTGCTTGCAGCTATATTTATTAGGATGCAGTGCTGCAGCACAGCAACCTATGGGCTCCCCTAGGGGAGCCCATAGGTTGCAGTGCAAAGCACTGCAACTATTGTTCTTCTACGTATTTCTTCTTCTTCTTCTTCTTCTTCTTCTTCTTATTCCTACGCAAATTTTGATTTCGAATAACTCAATAACCGTACGTCGCACACAGACAAACAATATATCAAAACGTGCGGCTCGATCGGACTCGCTATGCTATTACTTTTCTCTGTAGAATACGATTTTTTCGCGACGTAGTCGCGAAAAAATCGCCCCAAAAAATCCCATTCATTTCTATGGAATTAATTGAAAAAAAAGCACTTTTTCAATGTTTTTCAAACATCCACTGCTCTGGCATGCTTTCACCTAGAGACATGATTCAAACTCTAAAACGTAGGAAAACTTCTCCTCTGTGGATCTGGCATTCAACTTTTCTGCTAGGTTTTACACTTTCGGATCAGGCCCGGTTCAAACGCCATGTGGTTTCTGGGAGAAAATCCGGCTTTTGAATGGGTGTCTATTGCGTTACACACCAGTGAGGGTCATTAAGCTTAGAGTGTAGGCGGCTTCAAAAAAAAGCTCAAACTTTCTCGCTTAAACCGTGTTTTCAGCCACAAATTTCACTCTACAGACATGATTTTCTCAAAAGTAGTAGGAAAACTTGTCCTGATTCACACAATGTGTCTACCTAAACGATAGGATTTACGGTTTTTGAATGACAAGCCTCAAAGTGAGGAGAGCACAGGTGAGCGGCCTCATTGACTCCCAGTATAAACGTTGCTGAAAAGTCACTCGTTTTTAACTCCCTGTAGCGTCCTCATTTTTAACAATACAAACAAAAAAATACATCATTTTATTCAGGAGACCCTTCTAGCGCTCACTGTGAAAGAATTTTGTGAATAGCTGCTTTCGTTGTCGAGTTATTTGTCATTGTTTGAGGTCTGGTCCGTAGTAAAAAACAGCACAAAATTCAAGACCTTGTGTGTGTTAGCTCATTGACATGCATTATAAACGGGATAGAAAAGTCACTCGTTTTTAACTCCCTGTAGCGTCCTCATTTTTAACAATACAAACAAAAAAATACATCATTTTATTCAGGAGACCCTTCTAGCGCTCACTGTGAAAGAATTTTGTGAATAGCTGCTTCCGTTGTCGAGTTATTTGTCATTGTTCGAGGCCTGGTCCTTCATAAAAAAAACAGTAGAAAACTCCAGCCCTTGTGTGTCAGCCTCACCTTAGCCGCCCACTTTATTAGGAACACTTCTGTTCGTACATACAAACTACAAACACTCTTCTTAGAGTTTAGAGTTTATTTTATTTTTAAAAGGGACAGTGCACAAATTAAACATTATCCTTGTGTTAAGGACAGATGTCTGTCGCAGGTTATAGCAGTACATGCAAACAAACAGTACATTACTTTTCTCTATAGAATACGATTTTTTCGCGACGTAGTCGTGAAAAAATCGCCCCAAAAAACCCCATTCATTTCTATGGAATTAATTGAAAAAAAAGCACTTTTTCAACGTTTTTCAAACATCCGTTGCTCTGGCATGCTTTCACCTAGAGACATGATTCAAACTCTAAAACGTAGGAAAACTTCTCCTCTGTGGATCTGGCATTCAACTTTTCTGCTAGGTTTTACACTTTCGGATCAGTCCCGGTTCAAACGCCATGTGGTTTCTGGGAGAAAATCCGGCTTTTGAATGGGTGTCTATTGCGTTACACACCAGTGAGGGTCTTTAAGCTTAGAGTGTAGGCGGCTTCAAAAAAAAGCTCAAACTTTCTCGCTTAAACCGTGTTTTCAGCCACAAATTTCACTCTACAGACATGATTTTCTCAAAAGTAGTAGGAAAACTTGTCCTGATTCACACAATGTGTCTACCTAAACGATAGGATTTACACTTTTTGAATGACAAGCCTCAAACTGAGAGGAGGGCAGCCGACAGGCCTCACCTTAGCCACCCACTTCATTAGGAACACTTCTCTTCGTACATACAACCTACAAACACTCTTCTTAGAGTTTAGAGTTTATTTTATTTTTAAAAGGGACAGTGCACAAATTAAACATTATCCTTGTGGTAAGGACAGATGTCTGTCCCAGGTTATAGCAGTACATGCTAATTTCCGCCTGTAGTCACTTTGTTCATACTCTTGAATAGCTCTTCTTCATGACGGCTGCTGTCTCAAGCACACACACAATCATTGCATTGAAACGTCATTGCGGGTCACACATTCACGGCCAGCAAACATGCGTGACCGAATTGCTTCGCGCACTGCATCCTCTCACAATTTCCCCCGGGGAATTGTCCGGTCTAGTGTTATATTTGTTACTCATCCTACGCAAATTTCGATTTCGATTAACTCAATAACCGTACGTCGCACACAGACAAACAATATATCAAAACGTGCGGCTCGATCGGACTCGCTATGCTATTACTTTTCTCTGCAGAATACGATTTTTTCGCGACATAGTCGCGAAAAAATCGTCCAAAAAAACCCCATTCATTTCTATGGAATTAATTGAAAAAAAAGCACTTTTTCAACGTTTTTCAAACATCCGCTGCTCTGGCATGCTTTCACCTAGAGACGTGATTCAAACTCTAAAACGTAGGAAAACTTCTCCTCTGTGGATCTGGCCTTCAACTTTTCTGCTAGGTTCTACACTTTCGGATCAGTCCCGGCTC
The DNA here is from genome assembly GCF_027579695.1 of Neoarius graeffei. Taxonomy (NCBI): domain Eukaryota; kingdom Metazoa; phylum Chordata; class Actinopteri; order Siluriformes; family Ariidae; genus Neoarius; species Neoarius graeffei. Next base: position 19,895,982 of record NC_083578.1, on the reverse strand, counting down.
AAACGCCATGTTGGTTCCGGGAGAAAATCCGGCTTTTTATGGGTGTCTATTGCGTTACACACCATTGGACCTCGTTATGCTCAGAGTGGAGAGAGGTTAAAAAAAAAGGTCAAACTTTCTCGCTTAAACTCTGTTTTCAGCCACAAATTTCACTCTACAGACATGATTTTCTCAAAAGTAGTAGGAAAACTTGTCCTGATTCACACAATGTGTCTACCTAAACGATAGGATTTACGGTTTTTGAATGACAAGCGTCAAACTGAGGACAGGGCAGCTGACAGGCTTCATTGAAACCCATTGTAAACGTGAGAGAAAAGTCACTTGTTTTTAAATCGCTCTGGTGTCGTTATTTTTAAGAGTACAAACAAAAAAATACATAATTTTATTCAGGAGACCCTTCTAGCGCTCACTGTGAAAGAATTTTCTGAATAGCTGCTTCCGTTGTCGAGTTATTTGTCATTGTTTGAGGTCTGGTCCGTAGTAAAACACAGCACAAAATTCAAGACCTTGTGTGTGTTAGCTCATTGACATGCATTATAAACGGGATAGAAAAGTCACTCGTATTTAAATCGCTCTAGTGTCGTTATTTTTAAGAGTACAAACAAAAAAATACATCATTTTATTCAGGAGACCCTTCTAGCGCTCACTGTGAAAGAATTTTGTGAATAGCTGCTTCCGTTGTCGAGTTATTTGTCATTGTTCGAGGCCTGGTCCTTCATAAAAAAACAGTAGAAAACTCCAGCCCTTGTGTGTCAGCCTCACCTTAGCTGCCCACTTTATTAGGAACACTTCTGTTCGTACATACAAACTACAAACACTCTTCTTAGAGTTTAGAGTTTATTTTATTTTTAAAAGGGACAGTGCACAAATTAAACATTATCCTTGTGTTAAGGACAGATGTCTGTCCCAGGTTATTGCACTACATGCTAATTTCCGCCTGTAGTCACTTTGGTCATACTCTTGAATAGGTCTTCTTCATGATGGCTGCTGTCTCGAGCACACACACGATCATTGCATTGAAACATCATTGCGGGTCACACATTCACGGCCAGCGAACATGCGTGAGCGAATTGCTTCGCGCACTGCATCCTCTCACAATTTCCCCCGGGGAATTGTCCGGTCTAGTGTTATATTTGTTACTCTTCCTACACAAATTTTGATTTCGAGTAACACAATAACCGTACGTCGCACACAGACAAACAATGTATGAAAACGTGCGGCTCGATCGGACTCGCTATGCTATTACTTTTCACTATAGAATACGATTTTTTCGCGACGTAGTCGCGAAAAAATCGTCCAAAAAAACCCCATTCATTTCTATGGAATTAATTGAAAAAAAAGCACTTTTTCAACGTTTTTCAAACATCCGCTGCTCTGGCATGCTTTCACCTAGAGACGTGATTCAAACTCTAAAACGTAGGAAAACTTCTCCTCTGTGGATCTGGCATTCAACTTTTCTGCTACGTTCTACACTTTCGGATCAGTCCCGGCTCAAACGCCATGTTGGTTCCGGGAGAAAATCCGGCTTTTGAATGGGTGTCTATTGCGTTACACACCAGTGGACCTCATTAAGCTCAGAGTGGACAGAGGTTAAAAAAAAGGTCAAACTTTCTCGCTTAAACTGTGTTTTCAGCTACAAATTTCACTCTACAGACATGATTTTCTCAAAAGTAGTAGGAAAACTTGTCCTGATTCACACAATGTGTCTACCTAAACGATAGGATTTACGGTTTTTGAATGACAAGCGTCAAACTGAGGTTAGTGCAGCTGACAGGCTTCATTGACATCCATTATAAACGTGATAGAAAAGTCACTCGTTTTTAAATCGCTCTAGTGTCGTTATTTTAAAGAGTACAAACAAAAAAATATATCATTTTATTCAGGAGACCCTTCTAGCGCTCACTGTGAAAGAATTTTGTGAATAGCTGCTTCCGTTGTCGAGTTATTTGTCATTGTTCAAGGCCTGGTCCTTCATAAAAAAAACAGTAGAAAACTCCAGCCCTTGTGTGTCTTAGCCTCACCTTAGCCGCCCACTTTATTAGGAACACTTCTGTTCGTACATACAAACTACAAACACTCTTCTTAGAGTTTAGAGTTTATTTTATTTTTAAAAGGGACAGCGCACAAATTAAACATTATCCTTGTGGTAAGAACAGATGTCTGTCCCAGGTTATAGCAGTACATGCTAATTTCCGCCTGTAGTCACTTTGTTCATGCTCTTGAATAGGTCTCCTTCATGACGGCTGCTGTCTCAAGCACACACACAATCATTGCATTGAAACATCATTGCGGGTCACACATTCACGGCCGGCAAACATGCATGACCGAATTGCTTCGCGCACTGCATCCTCTCACAATTTCCCCCGGGGAATTGTCCGGTCTAGTTATTATTATTATTATTATTCAACTTTCTTCTCCTATGGGAAGTCAATGGCAGCCCATAGAACCACACATAGGAAAATGCTCAAATTTGGCACACACATTGGAGACAGTCTCAGCATTCCCCACAACAATTTTTAGGTCCCCAGCCCCAACCCTCTAGCGCCACCAGCAGGTCAAAGTTGCAGGTACATTTCTGCTTGTAACTTTTGAACCGTTGGTCCGATTTTCAAAAACTTGGTATCCCTGGAATCCTTGGGTCAAGACGAATCCAAAGCACCCCATGACGTCATTTTCCGCCCATATAGTTTTCCCGCCATTTTGAATTTTGTGAAAATCACTTAAAACGCTTCTCCTCCCTCAATTTTGGACCAATTTCTCCCAAACTTGGTAGATGGCAACTTTGGACTAAGCTGCACAAGAAACTTACCCGGTTTTTAGAATTTCATAAGCGTTTGGCCGTGGCAGCCAATCAAAATTGGCGGCGCAGACGCCAAACAGGAAGTGTGCTCATATTTCGGCCGCCCTTTGGCGTATCTTAACGAAACTTGGTGAGATTATGTCCCACCCCTGCTTGAAGGAAGACAAAAAAATTGGAACAAATTGGCTGCTAGGGGGCGCTATAAATAGGAAAAATGACTTTTGGCTCATATCTCATGAAGCGTTTGGGCTAGAAACAAAATTCCACTATGGCAGGAATCTCTGGCTCAAAACGAATCCATCGCACCCTATGACGTCACTTTCTGCCTTGGGGATTTTCCGCCATTTTGAATTTTGTTAAAATCAAAGAAATTCTATGGCAACGCATAGAACCGTCTGATTAGAGGTTTTTAAACTTGGCACACTGATTCTAGGCTGCCTCAAGGATCTTGTAACCAAATTTCAACTCAGCACCTCAAACACTCTAGCGCCACCAACAGGTCAAAGTCGCGGGTACATTTCTGCTTGTTACTTTTGAACCATATGTCTGATCATCAAAATCTTAGTAGTGCTGGAATGCTTGGGTCAAAAGGAATCCAACGCACCCTGTCTCGTCATATTCCACCCAGGAGATTTTCCGCCATTTTGAATTATGTGAAAATCAATTAAAATGCTTCTCCTCCCTCAATTTTTGACCATTTTCTCCCAAACTTGGTACATGCCAACTGGGGACGAAGCTGCACAAGAAACATACCCGGTTTTTAGAATTTCCTAAGCGTTTGGCCGTGGCAGCCAATCAAAATTGGCTGGCAGATGCAAAACAGGAAGTGTGCTCATTTCTCGGCCAACCTTTGGCGTATCTTAACAAAACTTGGTGGCTTTATGCAACACCCCTCCCCAAAGGGCAGCAAAAAATTTGGAACAAATTGGCTGCTAGGGGGCGCTATAACTAGGAAAAATGTCTTTTGGCTCATATCTCATGATGCGCTTTGGCTAGAAACAAAATTCCACTATGTCAGGAATCCTTGGGTCAAGACGAATCCATTGCACCATATGACGTCATATTCTGACTTGAGGATTTTCCGCCATTTTGAATTTTGTTAAAATCAATGAAATTCTATGGCAACGCATAGAACCGTCTGACTAGAGGCTTTTAAACTTGGCACACTGATTCTAGGCTGCCTCAAGGATCTTCTCACCAAATTTCAACTCAGCACCTCAAACTCTCTAGCGCCACCAACAGGTCAAAGTCGCGGGTACATTTCTGCTTGTTACTTTTGAACCATACGTCTGATCATCAAAATCTTAGTAGTGCTGGAATGCTTGGTTCAAAAGGAATCCAACGCACCCTGTCTCGTCATATTCCACCCAGGAGATTTTCCGCCATTTTGAATTATGTGAAAATCAATTAAAATGCTTCTCCTCCCTCAATTTTTGACCAATTTCTCCCAACCTTGGTACATGGCAACTGGGGACGAAGCTGCACAAGAAACATACCCGGTTTTTAGAATTTCCTAAGCGTTTGGCCGTGGCCGCCAATCAAAATTGGCTGGCAGATGCAAAACAGGAAGTGTGCTCATTTCTCGGCCAACCTTTGGCGTATCTTAACAAAACTTGGTGGCTTTATGCAACACCCCTCCCCAAAGGGCAGCAAAAAAATTGGAACAAATTGGCTGCTAGGGGGCGCTATAACTAGGACAAATGACTTTTGGCTCATATCTCATGATCCGTTTGGGGTAGAAACAAAATTCCACTACCTCTGGAATCCTTGGGTCAAGACGAATCTATCCCACCCTATGACGTCATATTCTGCCTTGAGGATTTTCCGCCATTTTGAATTTTGTTAAAATCAATGAAATTCTATGGCAACCCATAGAACTGTCTGACTAGAGGTTTTCAAATTTGGCACACTGATTCTAGGCTGCCTCAAGGTTCTTGTCAGCAAATTTCAACTCATCATCTCAAACTCTCTAGCGCCACCAACAGGTCAAAGTTGCAGGTACATTTCTGCTTGTTACTTTTGAAGCGTACTTCTGATCGTCAAAATCTAAGTATCTCTGGTATCGTTGGGTCAACACGAATCCAACGCACCCTATGGCGTCATATTCCGCCTGGTATATTTTCCGCCACTTTGAATTTTGTGAAAATCAATTAAAATGCTTCTCCTCCCTCAATTTTTGACCAATTCCTTCCAAGATTGGTACATGGCAACTTTGGACTAAGCTGCACATAAAACTTACCCGGTTTTTCGAATTTCATAAGCGTTTGGCCGTGGCGGCCAATCAAATTTGGCCGTGCAGATGTGAAACAGGAAGTGTGCTCATATCTCGGCAGCCCTTTGACCTTTCTTAACCAAACTTGGTGGAATTATGCCCCACCCCTCCAAAAGGTCCCATACCACATTTGGTGCACATTGGCCATTAGGGGGCGCTATAACTTTCCAAAATGTATTTAGGATCATATATCATTGAGCTCATATCTCAGCAGTCTTTTAGCACACACACACACACACACACACCTAGTACACTTGAAGTAATTTCAGCCATCACAGTCAATCGAATTTGACGGTGAAGCCGTGCATGCCTCTACCCATCTGGTTGGAGGTACATTTCTGCTTGTAAACACTTCCTGTGCGTGCCTCTGACCGACTGCCTGGTCAGTTCTTTCTGTTGCCATGGCAACTTAGGCTGGGTCACACTGCTTGGCCCCGCATTGCTGCTTGCAGCTATATTTATTATTATCATTATTATTCATCTTTCTTCTCCTATGGGAAGTCAATGGCAGCCCATAGAGCCACACATAGGAAAATGCTCAAATTTGGCACACACATTTGAGACAGTCTCAGCATTCCCCATAACAATTTTTAGGTCCCGACCCCCAACCCTCTAGCGCCACCAGCAGGTCAAAGTTGCAGGTACATTTCTGCTTGTAACTTTTGAACCGTTGGTCCGATTTTCAAAAACTTGGTATCCCTGGAATCCTTGGGTCAAGACGAATCCAAAGCACCCCATGACGTCATTTTCCGCCCATATAGTTTTCCCGCCATTTTGAATTTTGTGAAAATCACTTAAAATGCTTCTCCTCCCTCAATTTTTGACAAATTTCTCCCAAACTTGGTAGATGGCAACTGGGGACTAAGGTGCACAAGAAACTTACCCGGATTTTAGAATTTCATAAGCGTTTGGCCGTGGCAGCCAATCAAATTTGGCTGCGCAGACGCCAAACAGGAAGTGTGCTCATATTTCGGCCGCCCTTTGGCGTATCTTAACGAAACTTGGTGAGATTATGCCCCACCCCTGCATGAAGGAACACAAAAAAATTGGAACAAATTGGCTGCTAGGGGGCGCTATAACTAGGAAAAATGACTTTTGGCTCATATCTCATGATGCGTTTGGGGTAGAAACAAAATTCCACTATCTCTGGAATCCTTGGGTCAAGACGAATCTATCGCACCCTATGACGTCATATTCTGCCTTGAGGATTTTCCGCCATTTTGAATTTTGTTAAAATCAATGAAATTCTATGGCAACCCATAGAACTGTCTGAGTAGAGGTTTTCAAATTTGGCACACTGATTCTAGGCTGCCTCAAGGTTCTTGTCAGCAAATTTCAACTCATCATCTCAAACTGTCTAGCGCCACCAATAGGTCAAAGTTGCAGGTACATTTCTGCTTGTTACTTTTGAACTGTACTTCTGATCGTCAAAATCTAAGTATCTATGGGATCCTTGGGTCAACACGAATCCAACGCACCCTATGGCATCATATTCCGCCTGGTATATTTTCCGCCATTTTGAATTTTGTGAAAATCAATTAAAATGCTTCTCCTCCCTCAATCTTTGACCAATTCCTTCCAAGCTTGGTACATGGCAACTTTGGACTAAGCTGCACATAAAACTTACCCGGTTTTTCGAATTTCATAAGCGTTTGGCCGTGGCGGCCAATCAAATTTGGCCGTGCAGATGTGAAACAGGAAGTGTGGTCATATCTTGGCAGCCATTTGACCTTTCTTAACCAAACTTGGTGGGATTATGCCCCACCCCTCCAAAAGGTCCCATACCACATTTGGTGCACATTGGCCATTAGGGGGCGCTATAACTTTCCAAAATGTATTTAGGATCATATATCATTGAGCTCATATCTCAGCAGTCTCTTAGCACACACACACACCTAGTAAACTTGAAGTAATTTCAGGCATCACAGTCAATCGATTTTGATGGTGACGCCGTGCATGCCTCTACCCATCTGGTTGGAGGTACATTTCTGCTTGTAAACACTTCCTGTGCGTGCCTCTGATCGTCTGCCTGGTCAGTTCTTTCTGTTGCCATGGCAACTTAGGCTGGGTCACGCTGCTTGGCCCTGCATTGCTGCTTGCAGCTATATTTAACTCAATCAGTTTGCTCTGATCAGTGGTCGAAGTGGTTGAAATCAGTGCAAGCTAATTGGTGGCTCATTGGTTAAGTCTTTCAGTTACAGATTAGAATGTTATGTGTTTGAATCCCAGCAACACCAAACTGCCATGGTTGTATCCTGTTCATAAATTCAGCTCAGTTGTATTCTCTGTATAGCTCATGTTTACAGCCTTTAATTTTCTGTAAAGCCGCTTTGCTGAAACAATGTCTGTTGTTTAAAGCGTTATACAAATAAACTTGACTTGACTTAGTAGTCATTAGTCTATGAAATGAAGGAACTTGAATAAATTAAGCATTATATTCATAGAGTATGAGACCATAGGGTATCACTGTTGTGATTTATAATATGGTAATATAATGTGGTGTAATATGGTAATGGCATGACTTCATTCTGGAAGCTCATAAACACATAGCGAGGAATGCTGGATCTGTAAGGACAAGCCTTGTAACGGATAAGGGCAGTGAAAGTCACTTAGTCTTACCTGGATACTGAGAATGTTCACCGTTAACCCAGTGTAGTAACAAACGGATTCTGACATGGAGCCAACTCACAACATCTCACCAACACTCTGCACTTGAGTACACAAGGCTACTGATTATTGACTACTGATGTATAAAACTGCTACGTTTGAAACACTATACAATGAACGTATGAGTGGATAATTAATTTATTTGCCCCCTTCCCCTCAAGGGTTTGAACGCACCCCCTATTGGCAGCATGAATGAATTAAGTCATTGACTTCGGTAAACTAAAAATGATTTGATTCCTTTACTAGTTCATTCCATAAATGTAGTAAGTCTCTTAAAAAAAACTTAATTCATTACCACTGTTTTGTATTACAATTAATCAAACGTCAGCAGCCTTTATAGGAGCTATGATGAGAATAGGTTTAAACAAGACAAAACAAACAAGAATTACTCAAAGTCTTTGAAAACTAAGGTGGCACTAACTCCTCTGTATTTACCCCTCAGGATCTTGGAGCTCTTAAGATCCCAGAACAGTTCTGTTTGGCCATCTGGAGAGGCCTCCAGGACATGAAGCAGGGCCACGATTATGGCCAGCAGCTTATTCGTTCCAGCAGTAACATGGCCACTATGGCTATCGGGCCTGGAGGTGAACTACAGCGGCAGCGTGTTATGGAGGCTGTGCACTTTCACGTGCGACACACCATCACCATCCCCAACCGCGGCACCACAGCCGGAGCAGACGAGTGGCCTGACTTCGGCTTCGACGTGCCCGACTGCAAGACTCGAAAACACCCCATTAAGGAAGAGTTCACTGAGAGCGACATGCGTTGAGATGTCTCACTAAGTCTCTCACAGCGACCTTATCATGAAGTAGTGAGTCTGGGCTTTAAAGTAGCTATGACTGCAGATTTTCATTCACCCAGGAGAACACCTGATGATCTTATCAACCTTATGAATACACTTCAGGCAGGCACTATGCAACTATCTTTGGAAAATACAAACTGTGGACTCAAATAAATGTATCTGGGAGAAGAAAAACTATGCAGGTTCTATATGGAAGAGCATGTTTATAATGTTTGTTATGTAGAATGCCCACTGTAGTAATATTTATTACATGTAGATATGACAGAAAACATTATATCAGGAACAGCAATGTGGCTTAGAGCCTCACCCATCACTAGCATACTCTGATAAATTCTTCTGTTTGGCAGATTCCACAGGTATTAACTTTTCAGTTTGGTTTAACTGAAACAGAAGTGGACAAAGTACCCAACTTCATTACTTAAGCCAAAGTACAGATCCCACTGGTTAAATGTTACTCCGATACAAGTGAAAGTTGTCCAGTCAAATTTTTTTACTTAAGTTAAAGTACTGAAGTACTTGCTTTTAAAAATACTTAAGTATTAAGTATTAAAAGTAAATTTTCTGTCAACGCATTGTTGTATTATTGCCACAATGTTTACAAAACCGAATGCCTCTGAAGCAACCTACTGGATTCACTGACTCGCTTGTAGAACCTGTAGAATAAATACCTTTAAACACAGATTTCTACATTCTGTTTATTTGGCAAAATTATGCTAAAGCATATTTCTGAAAGGATTTCAGATAAGTTAACGTTATTCATGTTAGTGTAACTCCATTTTTACATGCTAACTAACAGCGTCCAAGTTAACTAGCTATGTGTTAACATTAGCCATGGACAAAGCGATGGCAACTTGGCAGGCAAATCCATAGAAAGTCATTTGACTAACCAGACTGCATAGCTATTGCAATGTTATCACTAGCTCTAAAAGCACAGACAACTTCACTACAAGCTTTCTCTTGGAATAAAACATTTATGTAGATAAATATGCTTTCGCAGGTTGGATGGCGAATTTTTGTAGGCTGTGATGTGGTTCGTTTTAGGCAAACAATTAAAATGAAACGAATCTTTATTCCTTTCAGAAAACTGAAACATGGGTTCATGGGCCATGGGTGAGTGCATTCCTCAGAAGAACCGCCTCACTCCATTCTGCCACCAACTGATCAAGTTCAAATAATGCTACTGAGAAATCACTGAACTTGATTTTATACAGTCTATGGACATGACGTGACCCTAGTGATTACTGACAGGCTGTCTCGGTGTCACATGCGGGGAAAAAAATCACGTTTCAGAAAAAAAAAACATCCACTTTCAAAGCTGCTTCATAGTATTGAGGACCTTGATCGAAATGTAGTGGAGTGAAAAGTACGATATTTGTCTTTCAAATGTAGTGACGTTAAAGTCATAAGTTTCCAAAAAAATAATACTCGAGTAAAGTACAGATACTCAAAAAGTGTACTTAAGTACAATACTCAAGTAAATGTACTTCGTTACGATCCACCTCTGAACTGAAATAAGTAGTTGTTCAAACTAACAACTAACCAGTACCATCTAGTACGTTTGCTACATTGCAATAAAAAAAAGAAGAAGCTTTTTCTTGGGTGGCATGGTGGTGTAGTGGTTAGCGCTGTTGCCTCACAGCAAGAAGGTCTGGGTTTGAGCCCCGTGGCCGGCAAGGGCCTTTCTGTGCGGAGTTTGCATGTTCTCCCCGTGTCCGCGTGGGTTTCCTCCGGGTGCTCCGGTTTCCCCCACAGTCCAAAGACATGCAGGTTAGGTTAAGTGGTGACTCTAAATTGACCGTGAGTGTGAATGGTTGTCTGTGTCTATGTGTCAGCTCTGTGATGACCTGGCGACTTGTCCAGGGTGTACCCCGCCTTTCGCCCATAGTCAGCTGGGATAGGCTCCAGCTTGCCTGTGACCCTGTAGAACAGGATAAAGCGGCTAGAGATAATGAGATGAGATGAGCTTTTTCTTGCACACCTTATGATCCCTGGTTATTGTCTGTGTGGAGATCCTGTATATATTCTTCCTGCGTATGTGTGGGTTTCCTCTGGGTTCTTTGGTTTCCTCCGACCCAGTGAAAACTCACTGATATGGGGAGAAGATGCGAAACGTCACACTTGAGTTGACTAAAGTGTGAGGTTGAAGTAACCTCAACTCAAAAGCAAACCAGGGACCATGGAGCTGTGAGCCATCCACGCGACTTTCCGCAAACTATTTTCCAACTCAGTTATTCAGAGTGATATCACACATACCTGTGTGGGATTTTGGTGGGCAGCCTATAGGGAGCCATGTCTGTGTGGAGATTCTGTATATATTCTTCCTACGCATGTGTGGGTTTCCTTCTTTGGTTTCCTCCGACCCACTGAAAACTCACTGATATGGGGTTTAGGCAAAACACACACAAAATCCTGTGTGGGTCCAGGACGTTCAGCCTACATCCTGGACCTACACAGGATTTTGTGTGTGTTTTGCCCAAGCCTACACTGCTTACAGTCCGCCTCATAGGAAAGCATGGGCAGGGGCAAGGTAGGTCGATTGATTAAACAGGCTCAAGGGTGCTCTGTGATCCATTAGTTCAGTCTGGAATGAGATTTGCCTTTACGGAAGTACTGACGTGTTCACAGCGGTGCAGCGCGAGCGGCGGACAGGCGGCTGAGAGTGATACAGCGGAGGCACCCGGTTAGAAAAAGGTACTTTATTTATTCTGATTTTATTCCATATTCGGGTAAATAATGCAGTGTGGCTTGTGTTTCCCTTGCTACTATAATCCGGATTATTCCTGATTTAAATAGAGAGTGTACTGGACTATGCTAGGTTTTGAACTAGCTCTCATAGCGATTTTCCCCGGAAGTGAGTTGTCCGGTTTTTATTGGCGTTGCTGGTCATTGTAGTCCTTATTAGAATACACTGTGACGACATTTTATGACTAAATTATTAAATGTGATTTGATTTTCTGAATAGACAATGCCATTTTGTCTGTGATGCTGTAGAAAGTCGAATATAGTCCGGTTGTGAAGTCTCAGAGGCCGTTTTAAAAAAACCTAACTGTCCAAGAGACTACAAATCCCAGTATGGTTTGTGAGCCAAACAAAAGACATCGTTTAGCTGGCTAGTTCTAATTAAGGAGCAAACACACAGGAGAATTTGTTTTATTGAGCTAACTGGTTTAATTTGACGTTTTTAAATGAATACATGATTATCTTTCTACATTATATGCTAATATCATTAAAATGAAGAGGACCCGACAGTCTGTGTTGTCCCACAGCTCGCTGGAGTGAAGTTTTGAGCTAATGTTAACACTAAAGGAGCTCGACGCAGCCGGTTTTGTCTCAAATGTCCTCAGTTCGGTTGATTTTTAAGTTTAAGAAATATACACAGCATGACTAAAATCAAGTTTCAGACCAAACCAGTGACCCAGTATTAACGAGTAGTTGTTTAAATTTGGATTCCCTATGAACACGAACACCAAGCGTTAGCTAGCTGAGCTAGCAGGTTCTACTTTATACAGAGCTAGCTTGCATAGTTATTATTTTAGCTGCGTCAACACAACGCGTTATTGATTATTGAAGGTCGTGATTTTAGACCCTTAGGTTCTTTATCACTGGAATGGGGATTCACTGTACTGTTGCTAAAGTCTAAACATTATTCTTCTGGCTTTCTGTTTGCACAGTGAATATTTTTTTTTTTTTTGCTTTCATTTTTTAGTCCACACAGAACAGGTCGCTGTGAGGGTCCTGGTTAAAGCAAAGTCTGATTCAGGGCTGAGCAGCATGTTTAACTTTGTTCTACCATTTAACATGATCTATTTGCCGTGGAAAACAGTCAGGTCATGATAAAAAACAAACAAACCCTAAAAGGTTTAAAGGAATCCAGGTGATAATACAGAAGGAGGGGTATTATACAGGGCTCAAACCACTTGTCCTGTCGGGCAAGTTGAAAGGAAATTTACTTGTCCGAATGTGAAGTTGACTTGTCCAAAGAAAAAAATTGGACTCCATCAATCATTAATTTATTTATGAGAAATTGAAAACCAGAAAACTAAAATTACACTACCGTTCAAAAGTTCGGGGTTGCTTTGAAATGTCCTTATTTTTGAAAGAAAAGCACTGTTCTTTTCAATGAAGATCACTTTAAACTAATCAGAAATCCACTCTATCCATTGCTAATGTGGTAAATGACTATTCTAGCTGCAAATGTCTGGTTTTTGGTGCAATATCTACATAGATGTATTGAGGTTTTTCACCTGACGTCACAGGGTCACGTGACGCCCCGGTGTCCGCCATTTTGAAGGTCAAGCTAGCTAATGTCAACAACAGTAGCTAGTATGTTACTGTAGCAATGTTTACGTTCAGTCATTTGGATGACTGTTAAAACCTTTCAGTCTCAAGTTTTTCCTTTACTGTATGTACTAGTTTACTGTAATTATGATCCGGCAGCTATTTACACTGGATCCGGTGTAAATAGCTGCCGGAGCCGACGTCCCAGCCTGCCCGAGCGCGCTAGCTCCGGCAAGCTCGGACGTCGGCTCCGGCAGCTATTTACACTGGATCCGGTGTAAATAGCTGCCGGATCATAATTACAGTAAACTAGTAAATCCAGTAAAGGAAAAACTTGAGACTGAAAGGTTTTAACAGTCATCCAAATGACTGAACGTAAACATTGCTACAGTAACATACTAGCTACTGTTGTTGACATTAGCTAGTGCTAACAGCTAGCTGCTAGTACACTGCTACAACACAGACACCGACCCTAATAATACAGTTCTTGGTCATTGCCTGGTAACAGCAAATTTATAACGGGCCATGTCTCAACAGACTAAGAAGTTATTTCAATGACATTTAATAACATTTTGTTTATCCTGAGGACCGAAAGTAAATGAAAATGTGAACAAACCTTAGCTGTAATAAGATGGCGACCACCGGCTCCAGGGACGACCCGCTGATGTAGGCATGTTACCCAGCCTGACACAAAATATTTGTAGGCATCCAAACTCTTATACGCTTTCAGATCAATACCTGTGTATGGCGATGGGTTTTTAACGACATAGGTATACAGATCATGTGGGCCGAAGTCAGGTAAAGACGAGGGCTTCGTGTACTTCCATACGTCAGTGAACAATCCTGGTGGAAGCAGGTAAACATCGTTCTCTAAGCCTGCTAACCTCAATTTTTGCAAATACCTCTCCCTCTGCTCGCCCTGTAAATGCCCTACGTCGCTGGATAGTGAAGGTGTTTTCTGCATCTCGCTCCTTTTTCTTTTATGTTTTTCGTTTGTCGCCTTCCTCGCATTCAAACTGATTCGAGCCGTGACGTCCAAAATGGCAGCATCACATGACTTGGTCACGTGGGTGAAAAACCTCAATAGAGGCCCATTTCCAGCAACTATCACTCCAGTGTTCTAATTAGGGATGGCGAAAACTAAAAAAAATCTTGACCGACCACCGAGCCTCATTAGCCGGTTAAAGTCGGTTAACCTATGAGTTTAAACAGGGATGCAAACGGCGCGCCTTTTGGCGGATGGCGCCTTTTGGTAGATGCCGCCTTTTTCACGGCTGAATTGTGCAGATCCGTTTTTTTTTTTTTTGGGGGGGGGCGTTGGAGTGTCTGAATAATTTCATCAGAGTAAATTCTGTATTCAGGGTGGTGTTGCAATTATATCCAATCACCGCAACTTTCCCACAAATTTGACCAATCGTTGGTGACGTCGACAAACTACCTTCCGCCTTACTTCCGTGTTTCCGTTCAAGAGAAGCGGCATGCGCGAGTCAGTGTTTATGTAGGCTTAAATTCTGTTACTGAAAGTGTGTTATGTTTACAGTGAAGGACTGTGTGCACTTTACATTATTTTTTACTTAATACAAGAAATTAATGGATGCCAACATTTTTGCCAAAATGGTATTTTATTTTCCATTGTTTAGGCAGCTTCAGCATCATACTGTGAGATTCTGTTCAAATTGTTTTTTTTTTCTTCTATGAAGCCTGAGCCATTTATTTTATTAGTTTATAATTATTGTTTAATTTAGTCTTCAGGAGAGACTGCCTGCACATAGTACTAGTATTAATAGTTTTTTTTCTTACATGAAAGCTGAGGCATTTATATTATATTTTAAGGTAACTTCATGTTGTGCTGTGAGGTTCTCTGCACTTTAACTTTTGAACCAACAGGTGCATTTGGATAAGTAAAGCCTATTTTTCTGCGTTTTGTAGTCCTGGTAATCTTTTTTATATTGGTAAAGATGTTTATAGGACCATTTCTCAGTGTCTTTGTTTTTTTAATCAATAGTTTTTCAGTAATAACTTATTTAACATATCACTCAATTTTAATCACAAAAAGAGAAAATCGCAAGAATTTCTCGCAACTTTCACTTCCTCCCGCAATGTAATCGCAACAAAAACCTAAAAAACACCACAACTTTCATCGCAATCATTAAATACCATACAGGAGCCACAATGAATAATTAGACAACAATTAATCAGTGGAGGATATATATTCAAAGTTAATAATTTAAAAATGAAAATATACTGTATAATTGTAATTTTCTGGTTTTCAATTTTTCATAAATAAATTAATTATTGATGGAGTCCAATTTTTTTCTGCAGTGAATAGATTGTGTTAAAGTAATTCTGGTGAAATTAGTTTATTACAAATATAGTTTTTTTTTTTCCTCAAATTTTTCTTCGGACAAGTCAACTTCACATTCGGACAAGTAAATTTCCTTTCAACTTGCCTGACAGGACAAGTGGTTTCAAAAGTTAATGTAGAGCCCTGTTGTGTACCTGACTTTTGCACTCGTTGGACATCACACTGGATAAGAGAGTCTGCTAAATGCCATGTAATGTAATGCTTTGGTTGGTTGTTAGCTGTTTATGACCAGCTGGGCCAATTTCCTCTTGGGTGAGGGTGACAGTTTGGGTCTTGTTCCAGCAAAGTGGCTACACCTCTCAATAACTTTATGTACGTTTTGTTTGAACTGATGATTTTGGAATCTGCAGTTGTTTAGAAATGACTTCAGGGGACATTCCTGTTTTTTGTGTAAATCTACAATCATCTTCCTCAGCTCTGCACTGAGCTCCTTGGACTTTCCCATTGTACTCTGTGCATTTTTAAACACCAGCATTTTTTTCCCTTAATAAAGATGTATGCTGTAAAATTATTCTACCACAGAAAAAAGAACAGTTCAAAGAAATGATTGAAAGTCCAACACTGCCACGGCATTAATGTCCATGATGATATTCATGTCAGTGTATGTAAACTTCTGACTGTCTGTGGATGCTGTGATGCACTGTGTTCACAGATGATGATTTTCAGAAATGTTCTTTTTCAGATGTTACTTCGACACGCGCCACGAGCCTAAACATGGTTTAGTCATGAAAGTGTTCTGGAATTTCCTGAAATTCCGGGTTTTTAGATTTTCGGCCGGATTTTTTCTGCTAATGACCCGGAAATCCGGATATTTGACAAAACTCTTGAAAATCTCCTGTTTTCCGAATGGAGAAATTTATTTTTTGGATTTTTCACGTTCCTAGATGCGGTGTAATACTTTGCATCGTCCTTGCCTGGGCGCGGTCCTTAAATAGCCCAAACGTAGTTCATTGATTTAAAGACAGGTGTTCTTTGTTAAGGGCGCACGTGCCGGAGCTCGTTAGGCGCGCGTGCCAAGGCGCGCAGGACTGGCACTGTTCTGCGCAAGCGCAACACAATCACTAGAAAGCATGTTCAAGCTGCCAGTGTAGCTGCAGTCTTTTTAGTTGCGAATTACGAGTATTTTCTCGTGTTAATAATTCGCCATGTCAAACCAAGTAAAACTAACTTTCCTCCTTCTTTTGGCGTGAAGAGAGGTAAGCAATTATATAATATATATATATTTTTTCCCATCAAAGTTGCATTTTGTGGCTTCGAAGCTAAGTTTTCGTGCTGTTTCTAGAACACAACATCAAGAAAACGTGGAAGAAACAGCAATAATGGAAGAGCCGGTTTCTAAGCTGCCTAAAACTAGCAATGGTAATTATTTTTTGTTACATAATGCACTCAGGCTGCCAGTCAGTGTGTGACTGACACACACACACTACGCCCCTGATTTATATGAGAAATTTGGTTTTCATTGGTGTGTTTAAATTTACAGACAATACGAACTAATGTAAACAATTGGCTTCAACTCGCATAAATATGATTTGGAAATTTTTAGTTCACTTTAGCTTCTGCAAACGCACAACTCTGCTAAAAGATTGATAAACAAGGCTCAATGTCCCCAACATTGAAACCTGAAAGCTTTAGAAACTCTAACAGACCTTTACTTTTTAACAGGACTGGTTTGGGATTTTGCTGAGTTTACCTTCAACTGTCTGATTTTTTTTTTTTTCCAAAGTAATGAACTGCGTAGCAGGAAAATCATCACGTTTTCTAAATGCACTCCTGAAAATTATTAATTTAACTAGGGGAATTAAATTTGATATTTTTGACATGTTAATCATTAACGTACATGAAAGAAAAAGGCTTAAAAGTTATAACTTGTTTTAGTGAAAATAAGGACTAAAATGCACTAGAATGCAGGGTTTTGCGTGTTATGTTATTAAAATATTTTTGGGGGACGTTGCCTCCCCCCATTTCGGTTTTTTTTTTCCTTTGCTCCACTTTCATCTCTAATGGTTGTAGACCATGTACACCCCTTAATGTTCCCGGTAGTCCCTAATGGCAGTGGCCTCTTTCAGCAGGATAACGCGTCCTGCCACACTGCAAACCTTGTTCGAGACTGGTTTGAGGAACATGAAAGATTTTAAGGTGTTGAGTTGGCTGCTAAATTCCTCAGATCCCAAACTAATTGAGCATCTGTGGGATGTGCTGGACAAACAAGTCCAATCCATGGAGGGCCCCAGCTCGCATCGTACAGGGCTTGAAGGATCTGCTGTTAATGTCTTGGTGCCAGAGCACCACAGCACACCTTCAGAGGTCTTGCAACGCCCAGGCCTTGATGGGTCGGAGATGTTTTGACGACACAAGTGGGAATTACACAATATTAGGCAGATGCTTTTAATGTTGTGGCTAATCGGTCTATCTGCATATCTGTTGATCGATCAATTAGTTTTTCCTTTAATCTTTTTCACCAGCTTGAAGTAAATGAATAACACTGATTTCATGAAACCATGACATTTTTAGACGGGGATATTGTACCATAATTTCAATCCGTAACTGATGTGAGTTGTACTAAGATGGTTTTATGCGATACCCTGTGTATGAGTGTAGTAAACCACTGAGAGTGTGCAAGGACTGACTTGTACTAGTACATCTGTGAATCAATATGTGCATCCCCAACAAAGGCAAAATTTGTTGGGAACATTTCACTCTAACAGACAGAATTGCTGGGTTTCACGTGACGTCACAGCCGCCTCATTAGTTATTCAAAACTTTAGCTGGTGGTCAACCAAAGCTCAGTTGACAAAGCGTTTGTACAGAGAAAGTGCGTTGCTTGCATGACAAATGCCTTACGCTTGTGGTGTTTTAGGTTGTTCGACTCGATTTTCAGGGTTCCCCGTGAGCTAAAAAAAA
Source organism: Neoarius graeffei (assembly GCF_027579695.1). Taxonomy (NCBI): domain Eukaryota; kingdom Metazoa; phylum Chordata; class Actinopteri; order Siluriformes; family Ariidae; genus Neoarius; species Neoarius graeffei. The sequence goes on along the minus strand of NC_083578.1, from coordinate 19,877,897 downwards.
AAAAGGGTGAACGAGCATAGGATTTCACAAAGACGTCGAGAAAGGTGGCTTTTGAACCTCTCGCTGAAATCGAAGAGAGCCAAGTCGAAACACACTCGAGCTTGCAGTGATCACTTGGTGAAAGGTTTGTATACCCCTCTCAGCTACGTCCTTAGTGTTTTCCAAGTACTTTTCTTGCTATGTGTCGTTATTTTACGGTATCTTTAAAAATTATATTTATTTTTTTAAGTCATGAAGTGCTAAAGTCCTCAGCTGTTTCTTTGTTTCCTCCTCACTCCTCACAAAGTCCATATGTATGAAAGTCACAATAAAATTCTTTCCCAGCCGTACAGTTACAATGCACCGTGATCACTTCTCTATCTTGTTTAACTAAGATCCAGGTCTTTTAAAGGGGTTTCTGATGATCTTTGTCAATGATTTACCTGAGAGATAAGAGCCAACACAAGTAAGAATCAAGCAAACTGTTTGTTAGCACTTCGTTGTAAAGACACGAACGAAAAAAAAAACCCATACACAGGCAAAAACAATACAGGGTTCATTCGGCAGCTACTTGATAGCGAGGTCCTTTACCCAGCCACATACAAAAAGTTGTAAGCCTCCATACTCTTCCACGCTTTCATCTGTTTTGTGGTGTAGAAGGGCGTCTGCAACACCAGATAGTTCGAGATGGTGGGGAACTCGACTGAAAGGTCGTTTTCAAGATCGTATGACGAATCCTTCTTTCCCAGACTGTAGGGGTCGATTCCATTGCACACAGCAATCTTCTGAATATATCTAAAGCGAGCAGTGGCTTCAGGGTTACGAGCATACTCCAGGGTTTCCCATACATAGACCATTGTGTGGCGCAGCGCCACACAATGGATTCCTATCGCCACACAATCAGACTCGCGAGTTTGAAAAAAAAAAAAATCCGTTGTGTATCGTTCCGTTCATTCATAGTGCTCTTTCTTCTCGTTCACGCGCGCGTGCACACCCCCACACACACACACACACACACAGAGAGAGAGAGAGAGAGGCGTGTCCACAGGCCTGCCGTTGCGCATATAGACCCTTTTCAGTCACGTGATCTTCGTAAACGCGACCACCATTTTGGACATGTAGCGGACTTCGGCTCGAATCAGTTTGAATGCGAGGAAGGCGACAAACGAAAAACATAAAAGAAAATGAAGCGAGATGCAGAAAACACCTTCACTATCCAGCGACGTAGGGCATTTACAGGGCGAGCAGAGGGAGAGGTATTTGCAAAAATTGAGGTTAGCAGGCTTAGAGAACAATGTTTACCTGCTTCCACCAGGATTGTTCACTGACGTACGCTCTGGCTTGCTCCCCCTCAAATTAAGCAGCGTGCTCCGGCCGAGGTTCCGGAGCGCGCTCCGGCTTGCTCCCCCTCAAATTAAGCAGCATGCTCCGGCTGAGGTTCCGGAGCGTGCTCCGGCTTGCTCCCCCTCAAATTAAGCAGCGCGCTCCGGCTTGCTCCCGGAGTGCTCCGGCCGAGGTTCCGGGGAGTGCTCCGGCCGAGGTTCCGGGGAGTGCTCCGGCCGAGGTTCCGGGGAGTGCTCCGGCCGAGGTTCCGGGGAGTGCTCCGGCCGAGGTTCCGGGGAGTGCTCCGGCCGAGGTTCCGGGGAGTGCTCCGGCCGAGGTTCCCCTCAAATTAAGTAGCGCGCTCCGGCTTGCTCCCGGAATGCTCCGGCCGAGGTTCCGGAGCGCGCTCCGGCTTGCTCCCCCTCAAATTAAGCAGCGCGCTCCGGCTTGCTCCCCCTCAAATTAAGCAGCGCGCTCCGGCTTGCTCCCCCTCAAATTAAGCAGCGCGCTCCGGCTTGCTCCCCCTCAAATTAAGCGGTGCGCTCCGGCTTGCTCCCCCTCAAATTAAGCAGCGCGCTCCGGCTTGCTCCCCCTCAAATTAAGCAGCGCGCTCCGGCTTGCTCCCCCTCAAATTAAGCAGCGCGCTCCGGCTTGCTCCCCCTCAAATTAAGCAGCGCGCTCCGGAACCTCGGACGTTGGCTCCGGCAGCTATTTACACTGGATCCGGTGTAAATAGCTGCCGGATCATAATTACAGTAAACTAGTAAATACAGTAAAGGAAAAACTTGAGACTGAAAGGTTTTAACAGTCATCCAAATGACTGAACGTAAACATTGCTACAGTAACATACTAGCTAGTATGTTGTTGACATTAGCTAGTCAACAATAGGTACTACAGAAGAACAAAGAGGTTACAATGGGTTATTTTAACCTATTTGGTTACACACTCGCCGCCACAGAATGTTAACAGCAATGTAATGCCTTTTCTGGCTAATTTTATTCGTCTTACCTCCAACAAAGTGGTCACTACACAAGCGTTGGTATGCCGAGGGCTGCCAATCTTTCCTGTTAATGGCCGCTATCCATCTTCTCCGTCGGGATCCGATAAAATGATAACCCTTGCCTTGTTTGTTGATGGTTACTACATCCAGGTGCACAACAATATAGTGGCATGATGGAAGTCTTGCTGAAAGTAAAAACTTTCTTTGCTGCCATTCCTCAATGTTGGCTGTGGTAAACTACTGGTAGTACATGTCCAAAATGGCGGCCGCGTTTGTCGTGACGTCACGTGAAAAGGGTCCATACCCGGACTGCGAGTAGGCCTGTTAGGCTAATTAAAAATAACGCAGCCTTCCCGAGTCGCCTTCCGACCCCTTATTTTAAAAGGTAGCCTATGTCGTGCTCGTGATGAGCTTTATCATAGCCTTCTTGGCTTACAGGAAACGGACATCCCTGAGTCAGGCTATAAACCAATTTTTTTGCATACAGTAGCAGCTTGACGCGAGGAACCGGCCTTACTGCATTATCCCGTTTATCCCGCTTCAGCAATGACTTCCCTTACGATAGGGCACTTGAGTTTTTTTTCAGGAAGCCACGTAGAATTAAATGTTCTGATGGGGCATGCAGGCTTTTCACCAATTAGGGTAATGCTTTTTCATTATTGTTAGTTGCCTTGGTGTTACCTTAAATGGTTTCTTACATCCAATTATGATGTTTTATTATTTTGTTACATTATACTATTTATTTCATTTTAGTATTGGTTGTGGTAAGTGTTGAGTTCAATATTTTAAAATAAAAACCTCCAGCTTGTTTTTTGCAATTTATTCCTTGAATGTCAACTAAAGAATGATTGAAAGATTGCCACCATCGGAATCAGCTGATTTTCACGTGATCAGCCATGACCGGCCGGTCAAAATTAAAATATGACGATTTTCTGCCGATCAAAACTTGTGAATCACATAGAGATGAAAGTGGAAATACTCGTAATTCGCAACTAAAAAGACTGCAGCTACACTGGCAGCTTGAACATGCTTTCTAGTGCAATTGTGTTGCGCTTGCGCAGAACAGTGTCAGTCCTGCGTGCCTAACGAGCTCCGGCGCGCGTGCAGTTAACAACAACAAAAAAATTTCACTATATTTGGATATCCAAATATAGTGAATTTTATTTTATTTTTTTGTGCCAGATATTGGATGTGAAAAGAAATGTTTGTGGTTGTGTGAATTTCCCATTACAGGAATTAATACGTTAGCCTATTACCAAACATCTAGTTAGATTTGTACAAAGAGAGAATGGAAAAAAAGTGTCTTTTTGTTTGTTTTACAACCTTGGTTACACTTGATTCCATTGGAAATTACTCTACAAATACACATTTGACAAAGATGATAGAATGGCTATGGTATAAGTATGACTGGAAATAATTTTTGTATTTTGATACTGAATGAAGAAATGGGTTGTTCCATAAGGCATAAGTTTTCAGATTTAAATAGGCTTATGAAAGTGTGTTCCATAGCAGTAGGCAAATAATATATGAGGGGGAAGCTGTTTTTGTGCCAGATATTGGATGGGAAAAGAAAAAATGTTTGTGTGAATTTCCTATTTCAGGAATTAATATGTTAATACCAAACATGAAGAAAGGTTTTACAAAGAACAATGTCTTTTTGTTTGTTTTCAACCTTTGAGGTGTTGAAAATGTATTACTGAAAATCTGGCAGAATGTTCTATTCAAGAAAAGATAAAAAGAAAATAGTCTTCGTGTGTGCTGTGAAGTGGTTTGAAAAAATGAAATCGGAATTGGCCAAAATCAGTATCGGCAGGTCACACTCCATGGGAAATCGGAATCGGCCCAAAAAATTGCAATCGGTGCATCTCTAGTAAAAACTAAACTTTAACTTCAATTTTGGTGAGTAATCTTCATAAATTTAAAAGACAGGTTTTCCACCAACGTCAAGCCCAGCAAACTAATAGCCTGCCCTGTAATGTAAAGTTGGGTCAAGGAATGAAACCAGGCAGGGTTCTGGTAAAAATTGTTTTAGCTGTCTTCTCTTAAAGAACTTTTAAAAGAATTTAGATTGAACTGAATAATCTAAAATGCTTCTTGTAGCTTTAAAATAGTCCCAGCAGGTGACTCTGAAGAAAAATACTGTGTGTTTGAACACCGCCCGCTGTAAACGCTTTGCATACACCCCAATGACCGACTCCACCGACCACCACAACACCACCGTGCACGATTCCCTCATCGGCACAGTGGAGCACCACAAATTGCTACCTGGTCTGTGGGAAACACTGTACTCTGATAAATTATCGCTAGTTGTTTGCACTACAGCAGCCGTTTAGACCACCAGCTGTTTCACTTCTGGTAAAACCGTGAAGAAAAGTCACGTGACCTGAAACCCAGCAATAGAAAGAATAAGTTCTTACTGGTATTAGAAGAATGTTTGTTAGAAAAAAAATTAGTTGAACGATACCCAAGAATCATTTTTTGCAGCTTTACAGTTAACTTTCTTTCATTGCATTTATTCATGCATACTTGCAGATCTTTCAAGATTTTTTTGACTCCTGAAGAATTTGTCACTTCACCATTTTAGCTAAATTTTTTTTTTGAGGTGATGTATTAATGTGTTAGGTTTATTAATAAAAAAAAAAAAAAACCTTGGTGTATTGTCACAAGAAAATAATGAATGATAGTATGATGGGATGTGGCCAAACACGAAACAGTCACTATTACTATCCAATAAGTTCCAATAACAGCAGATCCCAAAGTGCTTTATTGCTTTTATACCACAGCAAATTTCCAGCCATGTTTTATTTATTAAAGAATGACGTGTCTTACACCATGCATTTTAATCTATTCATACTTGTCTATAACTTTTTTTTTTTTTCTGGCAGTTACAAAGCACAGACACTGGAGACTCCTTCCAAAAATGTTAGACATCTCCTCACAAATATTTTTTTTTTTGTAAACATTTACAGGGCTCGACATGAACTCTTTAATCCACTTGTCCAGTCGGACAAGCACCAAGATTTTTCACTTGTGCTGACCATAACCTTATTACCTTTCAATTACTATATGAACAGAGTTTATCAAAAAGCAGGTATATGTATGATGATGATTTTTTACTGAAAAATTATAAATCATTAAAGTATACTCACTTTAACTGTAACAATCAAAAAAATTATCCAAAGCCCCATTATGGTGCATGTGTTCTAACCCATGACCTGATCTGCACTTTTAAGAATAACGCTACGTTCACACTGCAAGGCTTAATGCTCAATTCCGATTTTTTTGTGAAATCCGATTTTTTTTGTGAGGTCGTTCACATTAACAAATATATGCGACTTGTATGTGATCCTCAGTATGAACGAAAAGCGACCTAAGTGTTCTGCATGCACATTGCAGGATACGACGACGTCACACGCAGTGAGCATGGCCAGTGTTTACGGAAGTAAAACCGCCCGGTTGCGGTATGACCCATCCAATCTAGCTTGAATAGCTGCATCCCCCCAAATGGAAATCAGCTCCCTAACCTCTGCGTCCTTCCATTGAGAAGATTCAGAACCTTCACAGCCCGAAGCGTCCCTCGCATTGATGTCATGCGCAGGGGCGCAGATACGTTTTTTGAACTGGGGGGGACAAAGCTGCCAGCAAACCAACCCCGATATGCCTGTCAAACTTGTTGTGAGTTACCATAGCAACCAAGCTCGAGCTCACAACCTGTGCAGTCTGCGCAGCTCAACCAACCGAATATCAGTCTTTGTTTTATGTGAGTTGTTGCAACTATGTATACACTGCTGTGCACCTCAATAAACCGAATGGTAATTAGTCTTTTGATTTTTCCGTGAGGTTTGCCTTGTGCAAAGAAAGACAGCATAGATGTTTTTTCCTCCCTATAAGTGGGGGGGACCGAACGAGGTGAATTTAAATCTGGGTGGGACGAGTCCCACCCTCTATCTGCGCCTGTGATTATGCGCCATGTTGTTGTAACTTTTTTTGAGAGACCCGCCGCCTACTTCAGCGCAGAATAGTGACGTTTGTGGCTTGTTGATGACGTGTAAGTCGGATGAATGCGACCTGGCGGTTCAGACTGAAGTCGCATATGAAAAGAGCGGATAGGAATCGGAATTAGGACCACATATCCAAACGGCCTGGGTCGGATTTGAAAAAATCGGATCTGTGTCGTTCAAATTGTCAATAAAAGATCGGATACGGGTCACATATGGGCGAAAAGATCGGATTTGAGTCACTTCAGCCTGCAGTGTGAACGTAGCCTAAGACTCACCCAAATTCAGAGCTTCTGGAAGAAATAGTTAAATTTTGATTAATCCATTAAAATATGAAGTACAAATTAATTTAAAGAAATAAAGCCAAAAGGTTGCAAGTTGGACATGATGAGGGGGACAGAATCAGGTTATAAGTAGAAAAAAAAAAAAACGTAAGCGAGTTCGGCACTGTTGTAAAACTCCTGCCAAATATTTTACGATAGTGTTAATATGTACCATACAAAAGAGAAATTACAATTAAAAAGTCCAAATGAAATGAATTTACCACATATATTTTATTGAGGTATTTGATCACCATTTCTCCGATTTTTTTTTTTTTTTGGTGAATTCAGAGTCTAATAATCTATAATTAGATATTACAACGTGGTTATTTTTACACTCACCCGCTGTACTCGGCTTCCCCGGGATTTTGTAAACAATAACACGGCCGGATCACTGAGCCGATTGAACTAGTTTTGTTGGAACTTTATTGAGGCAAGTCTGAAATAATTGCTATTCAATTTTTTGGTGATTGAAAATCCCTTTTATATATATATATATATATATATATATATATATATATATATATATATATATATATATATATATATAAATAAAAAAATATATAAATAAAAGCATAAGGCATCATTTACTATATTGTCTGGCTCGGTTGTATGTAATACTCAAAGTAATTTTCTCTAGTTTGTAAACCAAATTAGATTGGCCTATATGTAGAAAATGTGACTACGTAGACCAGTGTTTCCCAACCTTTCTTGAGCCACAGCACATATTTTACATTCGAAAAATCCCATGGCACACCACCAGGCAAATTGTCACAAAAAAGTGTGTGTGTGTTTTTATATATATCAATATCATCTGAATTTACTCACAATTTACTTACTCCGTGTGAAACCTGGGCCTGTTTAGTTGAACACAAAGCTGATATACTTGCAGGAATTGAAGAAAGACACACACAAAGATCTTCCTCAACAGCTCAGAGTCTCTCTCCCTTTTTTAGTTTTTATAGCAGTCATGCTTGAAAAGCCCAGCTCGCATAGATAGGTTGTGGAAAATCACCTTTTTTGCTTTCTTCTGACCTCTACTCGTACTAGGGCCTTCATCTAGGTCAGAATTTTCTCCAGGACCCAGTTTGGATTGTGTACTTTTTCAAATATTTATCCATCGCCATCACTGCTGTCACACCCGAAGCATTACTAATTCTATTGTTTGAATGGCAGTAGGTAGATACACAGGTTAATTAGCTACCTGTTGCCATCTAGTGGAAGATTATTTAATTGTTCTGCCTGTTACTATAGGTCGCTGGCATAGACGAACGAACGCAAATTATTTGCAGTAAATAAATTTTCTGAACAATTAAGTGAAATTGGATGATTTCCCATGGTACACCTGATGATCTCTCACGGCACACTAATGTGCCGTGGCACAGTGGTTGGGAATCACTGATGTAGACTACTTGTACTATGTGTGTAAACTGCTTATTACTATTATTTAACACTTTAATATTCGATTGCAACTTTAAGCAAGTCTTCAAGGAGTTTGGCCTTATCGTGTAGCCTTAGCAGCGAACCAGCTGGTATAAATAATCTGCACATGAACAAATGACACTGTTAAACTCACCTCAACATGTCTTTTACAGTTCTTTACTCCACCATGGGCAATGATGGTCACTGCTGCAAACAGTACGCAGGGCTCGACATTAACTTTTAAACCCACTTGCCCCCTAAATCCCCCCCCCCCCCCCCCCAATATTATCGCTTGTCCCCTATTTTGCGAGTTTTTTTTTTTTTTTAGGAAAACCTTAGAATAGTTGTAGAATTGCAACAAAAAATGAAGCGCACACATCGAGTTGAAGTTTGATTATTGATTAAGTTTATTATTAAGTTTGGTTGTTAGTTACTTTTTACTTGTAACAGACAATAACAATTTTATCCAAAATAGTTTTTCCTGCCTTATTCGATTTATTTCCATTTCACATGCATGCAGCTGTTGTAAAGCTCAGTGTGTTTGTGTAGAACTCTCTCAGACTGTAGGTTCATTACTCGATAATGTAGAAATCTTAACATAGAAATCTATAACAAAGTTTGTAAGAAGAAAACAATAGGGTGCCAAGACTTTTGAACAATACTGTGTTTGAGTGTATGCATGCATGCATGCATTAATATATTAATTCATTACATTCATTAATGTAATTAATATCATTCATGCATGCATGAATGAATGATGTTAATTACAACCCCAATTCCAAAAAAGTTGGGACAAATTGTAAATAAAAACGGAATGCAATCATTTACAAATCTCAAACTGATATTGTATTCACAATAGAACATAGACAACATATCAAATGTCGAAAGTGAGACATTTGGAAATTTCATGCCAAATATTGGCTCATTTGAAATTTCATGACAGCAACACATCTCAAAGTTGGGACAGGGGCAATAAGAGGCTGGAAAAGTTAAAGGTACAAAAAAGGAACAGCTGGAGGACCAAATTGCAACTCATTAGGTCAATTGGCAATAGGTCATAATATCAACAAAAGATTCAGAGAATCTGGAAGAATCTCTGTGCGTAAGGGTCAAGGCCGGAAAACCATACTGGGTGCCCGTGATCTTCGGGCCCTTAGACGGCACTGCATCACATACAGGCATGCTTCTGTATTGGAAATCACAAAATGGGCTCAGATATATTTCCAGAGAACATTATCTGTGAACACAATTCACCGTGCCATCCGCCATTGCCAGCTAAAACTCTATAGTTCAAAGAAGAAGCCGTATCTAAACATGATCCAGAAGCGCAGGCGTCTTCTCTGGGCCAAGGCTCATTTAAAATGGACTGTGGCAAAGTGGAAAACTGTTCTGTGGTCAGACGAATCAAAATTTGAAGTTCTTTATGGAAATCAGGGACGCCGTGTCATTCGGACTAAAGAGGAGAAGGACGACCCGAGTTATCAGCGCTCAGTTCAGAAGCCTGCATCTCTGATGGTATGGGGTTGCATTAGTGCGCAGGGGTGATAGCGTTCCGGCGCCGCGCCGGATTTCCGGCGTACCGTGGCTGGGGGAAAAAAAAAATCTAGTTCGCCCATTGTCCTGTGTCATTCTGAGATGCGCAGATAGACAGTAAAGGGAATTCGCATGATATGGAACTAGTGGGGAAAAAAGTGCTGTCACGGCACGAATTAGACCCTCCGAGGCATGGGCAGCTTGCGCATCTGGAAAGACACCATCAATGCTGAAAGGTATATCCAGGTTCTAGAGCAACATATGCTCCCATCCAGACGACGTCTCTTTCAGGGAAGACCTTGCATTTTCCAACATGACAATGCTAAACCACATACTGCATCAATTACAGCATCATGGCTGCGTAGAAGAAGGGTCCGGGTACTGAACTGGCCAGCCTGCAGTCCAGATCTTTCACCCATAGAAAACATTTGGCGCATCATAAAACGGAAGATACGACAAAAAAAGACCTAAGACAGTTGAGCAACTAGAATCCTACATTAGACAAGAATGGGTTAACATTCCTATCCCTAAACTTGAGCAACTTGTCTCCTCAGTCCCCAGACATTTACAAACTGTTGTAAAGAGAAAAGGGGATGTCTCACAGTGGTAAACATGGCCTTGTCCCAACTTTTTTGAGGTGTTTTTGTCATGAAATTTAAAATCACTTAATTTTTCTCTTTAAATGATAAATTTTCTGTAAACATTTGTCATCTATGTTCTATTAGTGTAAACATTTGTCATCTATGTTCTATTCTGAATAAAATATGGAATTTTGAAACTTCCACATCATTGCATTCTGTTTTTATTTGCAATTTGTACTTTGTCCCAACTTTTTTTGGAATTGGGGTTGTGTGTGACATATGTACGCACGTATGTATGTATGATAAAAATGGTTAAAAAAAAAAAAACAGTGTGCTGTCATGACAGACAGGATAACGTTTGAGTTTAAAATAATTTAGTGTGTAGGTTGTGGGTGTTTTTATACAGACGTAGCAACCTGTAACTGAATCAGTGCAACTGAATTCCGTCATGACGCAGTGCAGGGTTTTTTTTATTTATTTTTTTAAATAAACCTAGAGGTGGATGACAATGTATAAATATTTTGCACAGGACTGTGTTCCTCTGATAACGGAAACAAAGCTCCAGCTCTCTCGGCTCTTAATCTGTTCTGTTCTTTCAGGATTTATTGCGCATGTCACTCCTTGAGGTTTTTTTATTCCCAAATTGTTTGAAACCAATCTGGGCTTTGTGTCAAATAAGGAAGAGGCTTCACCTGTAAGAAAATCAAACACTTTAATGAAGGAGCTACCTTGAATGCAAGCAGGGGAAAAAAAAAAAAAAAGAGATTCTTAAGCAAACTCTTCCATCCTCACTTCTGAATTTGTTTTTGTAAAATACATTTTAAATGCAATCATGAGTTTCTCTGGAGTTTTCAGGCTGAGCTGCTCTCTTCATATTCTTTAACCACTCATTTCCTCATTGTTCTTTGCTTCTATTTAACATTTTTCTTGATAGCGGTGAGAGACAGTAATGCCTTTTATCCATTTCTTTGTTTGAACAAGTAAAAGCAGTGCAAAAATTAACCATATTGAAGACGGATTAAACCTTGCTTGCATGAAAGACAGTGTCTGTCTGACCCCAGCTGTAATTATCACGTGATGCTTGACGTCATGCACAAGGGGTTGATACAGTACGCGTACCATACTACAACAGCGGGGGTATAGAAAACAACTTGCAAAGCAGTAAATGAAACCGCACCTAAGAAAACAGGCAAGACATAATGGTGGATACGTAGTGAGGGATGCTTTTAGGAACTGAAATAAAAGATCAAAATGCCTAATTTTTGTGGTGCTAGATCGTGATATATGCTCATTCTAACTTGCCTGGTCGGGCATGTTGGGGACATATCCCACTTGACTGAATGTGTGTTTCACTTACCCCGGGCAATCGGGCAGTTCTTAATGTCGAGCCCTGGTACAGCGCAGAACACCTATAATTTTTTACCCTTATTAGGCAAGGGGGACACTTTCGTGTAGTCTGAGGTGAAGTGGGCTTTGCATTTTCATTTTTTGGGGGCACTTTGCCATGATGCTCCTGGGTACGCTGAATTGATGGAGTCACGGTCCGGGAGATAAGGCATAAGCCCGCCCACTCAGAACACTGATTGGTCTACTTAACAAGACAGAGCAATCAGGATTCTCTCTCTCTCTCTCTCTCTCTCTCTCTCTCTCTCTCTCTCGATTCCTGGATATTGTATCTAATTTGTGAGCGTCAGGGAGCTGCTATCAACATGTGGGGGACTCCTGGAACTTCGGGGACAGTTGGGAATAATTCAGCTTGTCCCTCCAGACAGGCAGATGCAAATTTGACTTGTCTGGACCAAACATGTATGGCCCTTTTCCACTACCCTTTTTCAGCTCACTTCAGCCCGACACGGCTTGCGTTTCGACTACCTCAGAGCAGCACGACTCAGCTCGCTTCAGCCCTGCTTAGCACCCAAAACTCGCATGGTTTTGGAGTGGGGCTGAAGCGAGCCAAACCGAGCCGAGTGGGGCTAGGGGCGTGAGCAGACACTCCCCTGTGCACTGATTGGTGACGGGGAGTGTCCTCACATGCCCACACACGCCCCGCGAGCACGCTGGGATCTGTAAACACCGTAAACCCGGAAGAAGAAGAATTACGAGAATTTCTGAAGCCTTGTGCGCCTCGCCTCATCTATACGCTCTTGCCAGTATCTGTTGGCGTTGTCGGTGACAACAAGCCACAGCACCAAGACCAGCAACACTAACGACTCCATGTCCTCCATGTTTATTTACTATTCGGGTTGTGAGACTACCGCTTAAAAGATCACTGATGTCACTGTTTGCGCCGCTTAACGACATCACGTGACGTCCACCCACTTTTGCTAACTCCACCCAATGTGTCCACCCACTTCCAGCCAGCACGGTTCAGCGCGGTTGTAGTCGAAATGCAACTCCAATAGACCCGCTCAGCTCGACTCAGCCCAACTCAGCACGGCACGGCTCAGCCCGACTCAGCCGCGTTTGTAGTGGAAAAGCGGCATTAGTTATCCTGGACAGTCGGTCAACTGTCTGTTAACTGTCCATGTTAATGTGGAGCATTTACTATACAAGTCCATGTTGTAATTGTTACTACGACAGTCGTAGTTATTACCTGTGAACCTGATTTCCTCTGAATGATATCTTTTTGTCTAACACGGGTCTAGAAAGCCCAGTGGGGAATTGAGCAGACACATGCGAGATGTTTTCACTGTGTTCTGTCAAAATAACATAAATCGCTCCCCACGTCTCCTCGGTGACGTAGACTTGGTCCTAGCAAAAGTCTCTGGTGAGGAGTGCCGATTGCGAGGTCCCATACAATCGAAACTCTCAGGTGAGTCAGGGAGGGGATTCCCCGCCAAGGCTGTGCGCAGTGTGTTAGCGTGAGCATGTAGCCTATGGGAAATTAATATCGTGTTGGATTAGCATTAATCCCATGTTTTGGAAAATTGAAAATGTTGTCTTGGGACCCCTCTGGGGTGTCACCAATCCATGTGCAAAGTATGTACGTCCAGCCGTGTCAGTTTGCATAGGTGAAAGGACAGAGAGACAGACAGCCTTCCTTTAGTAGAATAGATAGATAGAAACAATAATCATTGCAGCTGGAACCTCTGTCAAAGCGGCTGTTCTAGAAAACGAATCCGCTACTGAATGCCCCCCAACCCCGATGTTACTAGAAATGGCTATGCTGACCAGATGTCATTTGCGTTGAGGCTACATTAACAGACTATTGATTGTCTTGAAGCTGCTCTTTATTTTTTTTAGCTTTAAATTGATGTTGGCTTGTACTGCAGCTGTGACCCATTCAGCCAGATGTTGGATCTGCTTTGTGTTTAGACAGAATGTCAGAAGGAGACAGTTCTGCTGAATCCATCCATGGGAAACCATCCGCCATAGCCAGCTTCTTCACACGTCTTGGACAGGTGAGGCTGCAGTGCTGTCCCCAAACTCGTATTAATTGAGACTCAATTACTTGCTGTTCTGTGTTGATATACAGCTGTGGAAAGAAAAAAAAAAAAAGAGGCCACCTTTTGGTGACCACCATTAAAAGTGGTGTCTTAAATTCCCCCCAAGCTGGGTATGGTGATTTCTTATTAGCCTTTAAGTCAGACATGGACAATCTGTGGCCTGATGGCTCAAGATCTTTTTTTTTTTTTTAACCTATTTATTGTGTTAATTCTGCTGTTTTACATATGTCTGATAGATGGCACTGTGAGACTTGGCCTGCTCTGTTCATGGTGTTGAATCGAACCCAGTTTCCAAACATGCAAACGCATGCTCAAAGGATGCTTGTGCTATTCAGCTCCACGTGTGTGTGATCAAACGTTTTCTCTGATGGGCTACAATAAAATACCCTTATTGACCTATTTAATATATAATTTAAATGTGTACATGTTATTCTGATTAATTTTCCTAAGTGTCTGTTTCTATTGAAATGGTAGTAATAGTTCCTACTACTTTGACTATCGCTTAAATAATTCTTGCAATTTTATCTGCTGTTTTTATTATTTACATTATTGCTGCTGCCATTATTTCTTCTGTGATACAGCTTTTATTATTTATAACCTTAACATACCACTGTTTTACAAGCAATCTAATATACTTACTGTTAGAGGTCTGCGCGGGTCGGATTTTTCAGTCCCACCCACGCCCGCATTGTGCAGTCCCGCTCCCGCCCGCTCCTGCAAAGAATTATGATTTTCAGTCCTGCTCCCGCCCGCGCCTGCCATATTTTGTCCCGCTCCCGCCCACAAATCCCGCATGATGCAGACGTTCGCGTTATTTCTCAGGAAAGTTCTTGTCTTGACACAGCGTGATGGTGCCCCGCCCCCTACTTTGAGTGGATTTGAGCATAAATATCTACAGCTCACGTTCACGTTTGTTATTATTTACCTTGTTTCTGAATTCGGAATGTTGAAATGGCAACATGTAGACCTAATAATAATAATTATTTAAGTAGGCTAATCATTTAAGTATGCGCTCTCCCGTGGTGCGTCTCCTATGAATAATTGGTGTGAAAGGAGAGATGGATCGCACTCTTGAACTTTAGTTACATTTCTTTTCAGTTGTTTTTAGCAGCAGAAGGAGACAAACGCTTCGGCTGTTGCCTTCGTCAGTGTCTCTAATAATAATAATAATAATAATAATGAACAATAAAAAAAGACAGGCGAGCACGTAATTCCAAGTGGAAATTTGGTATATTTATTGTTCAGCCATACAAAACATTAGGCTAACCCAGTTTACATTTGTAAAGCATTTCTAACTAGAATATCCTAGTATGTCAGAACCTTTTGGCACTTATCACAGCAAGCAAAGGGAGCCGATTTCCCTCCGCGTCGTACATGAGTGAGAATGATTTCCAAATGTCCGATTTCAGGACTCTTGACTTTTTAACGGTAAATGTACCTCTTTTTAAAGCAGCACTTACTTTTGAAGCACTGTGAGCTTCAGTAGAGGAGCTCTGCTCTTCTGCCATGATTGGAGATCTCAAACACGGAAGAGGAAAGGAATCGGAAACATACGAGAGATATTTATCCTCTCCTGGATCAGAATCAGAATTCTGCTGACCAGCTCATCTAAGGTGTCATTGAGGCATCATGTTAGTGTGGGTCACTGGAGGCTGGGTGTGAACGGCGAGTCATTAGAGTGATCAGAGGATTGCCCGTTAGGGTGATCAATGGCAATCTGACTCTCTCTGCAAATTTAGGCATCTTAAAATGTTTTTATTAATGCCAAATAAAATATCCAGAACAAATTATATGTGATAGACATAAATTAATAATTTATAAATTTTATTTTAAACACGTTTTTTAGTTAGCGGGACTGCAGCTTATCACCGCCCGCGCCCACAATGAGCTTTCAAAATTTGTCCCGCACCGCACTGCTTTGCGGTGGGTCCCGCGGGACTCCCGCGGGAGTGCAGGGCTCTACTTACCATTTTGAATAGTTCTTTCCTTCACAATAAGACAGTGATCAGCTGTCAGTTTTCATATGCAGCCTTACACAGTCCCAAATTATCTATGGTTTGCCCATGATATCTGTGTAATACAAATAGTTTCATATTTAATGTCAGCTTTTGTATGTGTGACCCCTGGTCCAAAAAATGTTTGTGAACCTTTGCTCGATGTAGTAGTTCATTTGTTATTTTGTTTTTTTGTTTTTTTAACCCCCCCACACACACACTGGGTCTGTTGTAGATCTACCAGTCATGGTTGGATAAGTCAACTCCGTTCTCAGCAGTACGATGGGCGGTCACGCTCATCCTTACAGCAATATACATGATCAGAGTGTATATACTACAGGTAAGATGCATCTTGCAGGTCATTACCCTACTATTTTATTATATTTATTGATTGTGGTGTACATCCCCTCTTTGTTGTGAATGCTTTGATGCACTATGACCATGCACAGATAGAAATGATGCACTAGTTTGGTTACTTATTGTTGCATTAAAAAGATATAAAGCTATATTGAGTTTGTCAAATATGGGTAGCTGTAGGAACAGAGCTGCACAATAATAAAATCACAATTTTATTTCGCAATTATTCATCCAATTTAGGAGCAAAAGCTCATGGTTTTTTTAGGATCTCGTTGATATTCTCAGGCTGCTTTCACACAAGGTGTTTATTTGCACACACTTTAACCACAACAATCCTCTTACAAATCCTAGCTAGTATCCGCTAAATCAGTACCTGAGCTTACTTTCTGGATTTATTATTATTATTATCTTATTTTATTTTTTTAAATATGTAATAATAATGACTTGAATGTATGTTGCCACAGTTAAAGCGGGATACCACATCGCATACCAATGAATGTCTCAAAATTTGAAAAGTTATTTTTAGTTGTGTTGCAACATTGGAATATTGGGGGGGAGATAAGTGTGAAATCAGCCTAACCTCATGCTGTCAGATATGTCTCAATCAAAATAAGAACACTTCTTAGTCACATTAATTGGGTGGAACTTTTTAAATGTTAAATATAAACAGAATTAACCAAATAGATCCAATTATGTCCGTAAATAATTGACTGTTCTTCCTGTACCACAGGATCGAGGAGGTAAAATTGAATAATGTATATGAATATTGCATTTGGATTCTGTTGCTGTTAACTTTTAATATGAAATGCAAAGAGCCATCACTGCCGGTGAAGCAGGCCATCGTTGGGGTTAAAAATCAAACCAAAACCATTATTGCAGCCAAATAATGCTATTTGGTACATTCTTAAAAGAATCCCAAAAGGCCTGGAAAACCACGGAAAACAATTGTGATGGATGATAGAACAGTTCTTTCCCTGGTGAAGAAAACCCCCTTCACATAAGTTGGCCAGATCAGGAACACCCCAAAAGAGGTCGGTGTATCTGTGTCAGTCAACAATCAAGACAAGCCTGAGCAAGAGTAACAGGGGGTTTACCACAAGAAGCTAAATCTCAAAAACAGGAAGAGCAGATTACTTTGTCAAAAGCATCTTTAACACCCCCCCACCCCCCAAAAAAAAAAAATTCTGGACAGATAAGAGAAACATCAACTTGTACCAGAATAATGGGAAAATAAGGGAAAGGAACTGCTCATGATCTGAAGCATACCACCATGTTATGGCATCAGCTTTTTATATGACTGCCAGTGGAACAGCTTCCTTTTGTATTTAGTTGGCATGTAACAATTCGCTCAATTCACGATTCGATTCATGACATTGGGTTTGCGGTTAGATTTATCCACAGGGTTGTGTGTTTATTTTATTTTTATTTTAAGAATTTATTGCCAGAAATTGTAACATTTTCCTATTCTTTCAGTTTACATATTTTTTAGTGCTGTCAAAAATGTCGCGTTATCGCGTTAACTTGACTCAATTTTAACGGCGATAATTTTTTTTATCGCGAGATTAACGCTCTGTGACATGATGTAGGTTTTTCATAAGCCTTTGAAACTGCCAGGAACTTGGAACAGAACAGAGACTTTGCTTAGAAAAATGATAGCAGCTAGACTGTAATGTCATGCCGTGCACAGCCAGAGTCCTCTGCCCTCCCCCCAAAGAACCAGTGCGGGCAGCTCGCGCTGCCGCTCCTCGGGATGAAGAACCATGGTGCTCGGCTTAGGTTTCATTTTCCCATCGGCGGCTCCAGCCCGACTTTGCAGTGGCTGTGACAAGACGTGTTATACGGAGCCGTAGTAACTCGTCCTCTCACTTTTAACTACCCGAGCGCACGCCTTAACGCAAAGCGTGTGCACGGGTTATAACTCGTGCGCGCGCATTAATATCTTGTGCACATGCCTTATAAGTCGTTCCCATGTTTTTTTTTTTTTATTCACCATGTCCCCTCTACGGCTCCGTAGTGTTATGCTCTGCAATAAAAAAAAAAAAACATTGGTACAAAGCAAGCCCATTCACTTTATGCTGATAAGAGACTTACAATGGTTTTTCATGTGACAAAAATTTGCGATTAATCGCGAGTTAACTATGACAGTCGCGACATTAATCGCGATTAAATATTTTAATCGCTTGACAGCACTAGTATTTTTGTTAAATCAAAAAAACTTGAATTTTCTTAATAGCCAACAATAATTTACCCACATTTAAGACTGATGTAAAATATAATGGCCTATTAACTAAAATATTCCTTTTAAAAAATTGAAGTTCACAAATGGGCTTTTTCTTAAACTTTTTTATGAACAATTCTTTTACCTCCATTTTTCTTCTTTTCTTTAGCTTTCAGTGGTCTGTAAAAAGAGCTCCGATTTCTTGTTAAATCTGTTTGTAAAGTCAATCATACAACACCCCTCTCCCATTTTAGATTTTTTTTTTTTTTAAATAGAGCTGCGCTACTTCCGCTTAGGATGAAGCCACATATATTCCAGCTATTGTACATGTTTGCAAAGAGATTACACAGCCTGATGATGATCATGATTCATTTATTTCATCAATTCGAATCGTCACAAATTTGTATCACGATTTATGGTCGCATGATATATCATTACATGCCTAGTATTTATTGATGTGACTGTTGACAAAATGCACATTATATTCTGAAGTGTATAGAGTGGTGATATCTGCTCAGATTCACCCAAATGCTTTAAACTTCATTGGACAGTTCTCGACAATCTGGCTGGATACTAAACATGGTTCAAAAGAGGCAAAGAAGTGGAATATTCTATCCACATTTACTGGATATGAGCAATCGCATGTTCTGATAGCTACTCTACTACGAGGCTATCGGCTTACACTACCGTTCAAAAGTTTGGGGTCACCCAGACAATTTTGTGTTTTCCATGAAGTGTCACACTTTTATTTCCCACCATAAGTTGTAAAATGAATAGAAAATATAGTCAAGACATTTTTCTGGCCATTTTGAGCATTTAATCGACCCCACAAATGTGATGCTCCAGAAACTCAATCTGCTCAAAGGAAGGTCAGTTTTATAGCTTCTCTAAAGAGCTAAACTGTTTTCAGCTGTGCTAACATGATTGTACAAGGGTTTTCTAATTCTCCATTAGCCTTCTGAGGCAATGAGCAAACACATTGTACCATTAGAACACTGGAGTGAGAGTTGCTGGAAATGGGCCTCTATACACCTATGGAGATATTGCACCAAAAACCAGACATTTGCAGCTAGAATAGTCATTTACCACATTAGCAATGTATAGAGTGGATTTCTGATTAGTTTAAAGTGATCTTCATTGAAAAGAACAGTGCTTTTCTTTCAAAAATAAGGACATTTCAAAGTGACCCCAAACTTTTGAACGGTAGTGTATATACCAATGAGTAGAGAAAAACAAAATGGCAGAGCATGGTGCTGAACCACCCAAGGATGAAATAAAAACTCGACTCAGAAATGGAACCAACCCCCCAAATGGTGGTAAGAACATACCGTTTAAAAAAAAAAAATTAAGAATTATAAAATTTTTCACAAATTGCTACGGTCATTTCGCTGGTTTGTTTACATTCTAAGCAGAAATGACATTTTTTTTTGGGGGGGGGGGTTTGTATAAAGTTTTCCATTTACCGAATTTGCAAAAAATGAAAATGGTCGGATTTTGAGAAACAGTGAATGTGGATAGAATAAAACAATTATTCTACTCAGTCTCGTCGTACATGGTTTATAGCCAGTTTGGTGCTATGCGCCTCGTCGGTTATCAAGTCATGTATGACTCGATTTCGTGGAATAACTGTTAAATGGCCAAGTCTTAGTCAGGCATCCACATACTTTTGACCAAATAATATATAAGCTAACAGAGTATGTGCTTGTGGGTTTATTTTTTTTTTTAAATGTACTGGTCAGTTTTTAAAAAAAAAAAAAAGTCCATTATTCAGTTAACTATTTAATAATGTATCTGAAGTCACCAGTATTGCAGTTCTTTACTTGAGGAAGCTAGATAGTAAGTTTATACAGAAAGTTGGATAATGTGCTTACATTAAGCAAAGTGTACATTTTGTGCTGGTTTTGTTTCTTGTGTTTCAGGGGTGGTACATAGTCACGTATGCTCTTGGAATCTACCATCTCAATTTGTTCATTGCTTTTCTTTCACCGAAAGTTGACCCATCGTTGCTTGATGACCCAGGTTAGTTGAAGCAATGTTCCTGCTCACTGGGCTTGTCAGGTCAAATCAAGTTTTTCATCACACATCCAGTAGTTGAGTACAATGTACTGCTTGCAGCACAGAAGTGTCCTGTGTGCACATAGCACTATGTTTAAAAAAAAAAAGTGCATACTGTACAGCTTTAGAAAAAGATGTGCAAGGCAATAAATGCGCATGAGCAGTATAATGAACTATACTTATGCTGCTCCACCTAGTCTGTGCATTAAGACTTGATCAGACCGGCAGCATGAAGCCCAAGCAGGCCACTTGTGCAAATGACATGTAAATATAAACCTTCAGAAATGGCAGCATATTAAATGTTGCATTGTTGCTGTGTTAAATCTCAAATCTGATTGGTCAGAAGGTGCCAATACATTTGATGGTATTGAAGGTTTATATTCATATGTGTGAACCATTTATAGTTTCTATAATAATGACTCATTCACTTGGGCTTGTATGCCGTGCCACATATTCTAAGCCTAATAATAACATTAAAACATGCTGTTATTTAACAAAGAAAATGTTAATAATTTTGATAAGTTTTCTGTTAACAAGGCAAGCTTAGTTTTCTTTTTTTTTTTCCTTTGCTTCTAAGCTTGGCAGCTATGACCCTGTTCACACCTGTAATTTACATTCATCTGGGCAATCAAATTACAAGTGGACAAGCCAAGATACATAGTTCATACCTGGCGTTATGAATACATCTCTCGTGACCACTTGTGGTCAGATTTCATGTTAATTATGTATCATTTTAATTGTGTGGTTAACTAACAAAAACACAAGTGAATGAGCAATGAGATGACTCATGAAGCTTTGACGTTAAAGCGGCACCTTTATCCGTTAAACTGGCGCTAGAGAGCTCTACCGTTCAGCACCATTGCCAAACAGTCTCACAAAGCTTGCATATTCTCTGGCAGGGCAATATGACAGTCAATTAGTTGGTCTTTTATTGCTATCCTGGATGTGTTGAGACGTATTCGTTGACCCTACAAATGTGATGTAATGTCATATCCATCCCACCCCGCCTCCAAACGTGTTTTGAGTGACTGGATCACAGTCGCAATGCATCTTCAAGAAGTGTTTCACCCTGCTCCAGAGATGTCCACAAGCACTGGCGACTGGTGGTTTTCTCTATTTACACAGACGGTCTGTGCCAGCTACTCAATCCCACGGAGGGGAAAAAAGGAGGGAAAAAAAACCTTGCCTTTCAATGGTTTTTTTTTTAAATATATGGTCTCCGCTGCTCATAATTTGCTGCAAATCCAATTATTCCTCCACAAAATTGTCTTTGATTCAGGTCGAGCAAGACGGGAAGCAACACTATATTTGTTGATCAATTCTCGTGCTCTGATTGGCTGAACTGGACCACATGGCCACAGAAGACAGAAAATGCAGCTTTTAATGCTACTGAAAATCCCCAAAGTGTCCTGAAAACATTTCCAGTTCAGAGGTGGTCAATTTACAGCTTTATATCTGCCGCTTACTAAGCACAAGCACTGGAGACTCTTGCCAAAAATGTTAAACATCTCCTTGCAGAAAACCTGACACCAGCAACTTTTTTTTTTTTTTGTTAAATATTTTTTTAACCAATTTATTAAAGCTAGATGGCCTTTCGATTTCATGAAATCAGTGAAATTTGGCTCCCTCTGAAATTTGGTCATTGTGATATGTTTATTTCTGTAATATCTCAATTACCAGGCCATTCTGTGGCTGGGAAGCTATTTAATTTGAGGGGATTCTCTAGCAAATAATATGCATGACAGTGCTCGCTTTGCACAGTCAAGCAGACAGAGGAAGTCAGTGTGCGCATGTGCAGGTTTACCACCTTTTTGAGTTTGATGGCGGCTGGCATCCACAGCGTTGCATTACTGCCATCTACAGGTTTACCTTTGACCGTACACTGACGGTTACATCATCCTGTCACTAAACGAACAGCCCATCACACTGAGGTGCTCGCTGACCGCCGAGATTTATTAGTTTGGTCCTGCGTTTCCTTTCTTTTTGCTTTCCGTTACTGTAGTCTGTCTTCCACATTTCATTCACGTCCTCCGTTGTTCTATCCTGTTTCAAATTTGTATCCCACAATGCCTTGCATGAATGGGGAAAGCCCACCATGTGATGCATGATGTAGTATCTTGAATTGGGTGAAGTAGGAAAAAATAGTGGAGAATTTAGGGCCACTTGGCCCTAAATTCATTAATTGTTCGATTAAAAAACTAATAAAATTGGAAGTCTGTGATTTGAATTCAGTAGCGTTTGGTCCACTAAACAAAAATAATTGGTAGTCCAGGGAAAATTCTTTTTATGACCTACACTTGGAAAAATCTGAAAGGCAGTCTAGCTTTAATCGCATATTGTCATCCATATACTGTGGTATAAATGTCATTGTTTGCACCTTCTAGGTGGTGGTTTGTTGTTGTTTTTTTTTTTTAAACCCACTACACCTTGGAAAAACTTTCCCATTTTATTTATTAACTTTTTTTTTTTTTTTTTAAATATTTTTATTTAAGATGATGGTCCATCACTTCCCACAACGCAGAACGAGGAGTTTCGGCCCTTCATCAGACGGCTGCCGGAATTCAAATTCTGGTGAGTTTTTCCTGCAGTTGATTTCACTGGCTGATGCATCTTTTGTTAATCGCTGCTGCAGTCTATCCTGCTTCTCACCAATGCAGGAAGGTGTTGGGTTTTTTTTTGTTTGTTTGTTTTTTTGTTTTCTCCCCCATAATAAGTGTAAAGAAAACACTTCCTTTCTTGTACAAAATCTTAAATAATATCTTGGGTCCAGGAAGTTGTTCAAGCCATTGTTACATCTAGTATACAGATTACTTTTGCTCCACTTGTTCCCTTCAG
Source organism: Neoarius graeffei (assembly GCF_027579695.1). Lineage (NCBI taxonomy): Eukaryota > Metazoa > Chordata > Actinopteri > Siluriformes > Ariidae > Neoarius > Neoarius graeffei. Next base: position 19,854,836 of record NC_083578.1, on the reverse strand, counting down.
GCTGATTTATACTTGCTGTCGACTGTGTGTTAAGCGGATATTGACAACAGACCCCGGCTGTTAAAAGCGGTATTTGTTTATATATGCATGCATATGGTGTGTGTGTGTGTACATATATATACACATACATACACTCGCATGCATATGATGGTGAATTCAAGTACCTGGGGTCAACTGTGCAGGAAAATGGGGGCTGCGATAGTGAGGTGAGAAAGAGAGTGCAGGCAGGGTGGAGCAGTTGGAGAAGGATTTCGGGAGTCATTTGTGATAGGAAAGTCCCAGCAAAAGTGAAAGGTAAGATGTATAAGACTAGGGCTGGGTATCGATTCAAATTTCAAGAATCGATTCGATTCCGATTCTGAAGCTTCAGAATCGATTATCACGACTCTATATGATTTGATGCGATCCGATCTCAATTCGATTCGATCCAATATCGATTCGGGTTAGTGTTATTAGAACCATTTTTGACTGTGTAGTTAAGCAACATATTAATACTTGTATTATATTGACATTCAACAGCAAATTAATCAAGTATTGGTAGTTAATGATGGCTGTAAGACTGGTGAAAATGATAATGATCAAACCCCCTCACAGAAAGGCGAATCAAGACGGCAAACAGAGGATGCCAGAGGTCTCTATACCTGCAACAATAGTGTCCAAATGGGACACTAACCTGGTGCATTATTAAGATTAAGAATTCACCTAAAAGCTGTTGCTGTTGCACACAAATGCATTTTTATTTTATAATGTGAAAAAAGAGATTCTTAGCCAGTGTAAATGTAAACAGATTGCTGGTTACTGGCTTCAAAGTAACCTAACGGTCATTATACCATTTGTAAATGCGAACCAAAGATACAGCACCTTAGGAAACATAAGTGTCTCTCAGTTTTGTGTAAAATCTTCAAAATACAAAAAGTATAAAACATTCAATTGCCTTTAAAGTGTGAACATGTAAACAGGACATTTAAACTTTAAATTTACCTTAAATTTTAAACTTAAATAAATAATAAACCTTAAATTTCAACTTCAGACTGTAAATAAAAACGCTGTTTCCTGTTAAAGTGCACACACAAATTCTGACTGGACCTTAAACTTGACCTGAGACAGACTGGGTAAACTGTCCATCAACTGCCATCACTTGGGTACAAAAAGATTCTTCTGCAGAAAAAGGAGTTCATTTACATGCCCAGGAGTAAGGCAGCTTTTTTTTTTTTTTTTGCAGTAATGATGCAAACGGCGCACCTTTTAGCGGATGCCGCCTTTTTCACGGCTGAATCGTGCAGATCCGATTTTTTTTTTTTTTTTTTTTTTTTAGGGGAGGGCGTTGGAGCGTCTGATTATAATTTCATCAAAGTAAATTCTGTATTAAAATTACTAAATAAGCAAATGCCGTTACAGTCCATGAAACGTAGGAAGTATAAGTATGAGAAGAAAACAGTAAATCAGAAAGCTGTGCATGTTTATGCGAAAGCTACGCAAACGTGCGCAGCTTTCTGATTTACTGTTTTCTTCTGACACTCCAAACCCCCCCCCCCCCCCCCCCCCCCCCCAAAAATCGGATCTGCACTATTCAGCCGTGAAAAAGACGGCATCCGCCAAAAGGCGCGCTGTTTGCATCCAGACCGCCTGCGCAAATTCAATGACGCGACGAGTGGGGTTAAAGTTCACTGGGAGAAATGTAACTTAAAAAATCGATCTTTGGATGTACGAATCGATCTTCAGGAAATAATATGCAAATTGATTCAGAATCGGAAAATCGATTTTTTTTCAGCACAGCCCTGTATAAGACAGTAGTGAGAGCAGCTGTGATGTATGGATTGGAGATCGTACCCTTAACGAAGAGACAGGAGGCAAAGTCGGAGGTGGCGGAGTTGAGGATGTTAAGGTTTGCGATGGGAGGTTAGACAGGATAAGGAATGAGCACATCAGAGGGACAGCACATGTGGAGAGCTTGGGAATGAAGCTAAGAGAGATGAGACTGAGATGGTATGGGCACATCCTGAGAAGAGATGCAGAGCATGTGGGAAGGAGAATGTTGAGGATGGAGCTGCCAGGCAAATGAAAACGAGGAAGGCTAAAGAGCAGATACACGGATGTGGTGAGAGAGGACATGAAAGTGGCAGGTGTGGTAGAGAAGGATGCGGAAGACAGGGAGCAATGGAGACAAAAGATCCGCTGTGGCGACCCCTAATCGGGAGCAGCCAAGAGATGATGATACACGCATATGACGAAACCATGATTAAAAAAAAAAAGGTTCTGTCGTATGGCTTAGTGTCCCATCCACAGTGTGATTGGAATGCCTGAAATGTGGATGATCCATCAAGTACAATGAACACTTCTGTAGTCTGTCTCTGTCCTGCCTTGCAGAGCTGTTGGATTGATAGAAATGTGGACTTCTTCATGTTGTCTGCATTCACTTCCACAGTGAGAGGAAAGAAAGAACACATTGAGGATGAACAGCACAGTTGGCTAAAAGCACAGTGCACTCTTGCACATGCAGCTTGAGATGACTACTGTCATCAGTGTACCTTTTCAAATAGCCCCCCCCCCCCCCCCCCCAAAAAAAAAAAAGTACTTTGTTTTTAAAACAATGTTCTAATATATTGCATTCATTACCTGTGAGGAGTAATTAAATTCTTGCACATTTTCAAGCTAAACTGCATCAAATTTGTAGAAAGTGACTATCAGCCCCAAATATTGCTTATCTGTTGATTACTTGATTTCTAAAGACGTTGCTTGACACACACACACACACTGTGTACAAATGCTCCTATGATGACCGCTGTGTTTATGCGGTCATATGGCAATTTGCTTGTGCACTTACTCAAATTAATGCGACATATCTGTGGTGCAATACCAGTGTCAGTCATGGCTGCAGCATAGCATCATGTGACCCTGTCTGCAACTGACTAAACCGTTTCACGTTTCAAATTACATGCTTATTTACTATTCTAGAGCCTTAGAGTATAAGGTTATACGGTAGCTAACAGTTTTGTGTTTTGGTATTACAGTTGGTGTTTGAATTTTCAAAACGTCTTAAACCTACCAAATGCCTAATTTGGATTTTCTTGGTTAGTAAACATGTTTGAATTTACTATGAGGGTTTTTGGTTTGATGTCGATCATGACAGCAATCGCACCCATGGCAAAGAGTTGAAGAGAGATGGGAGTGTGGGAATTTGTTTAATATCCCTGTACATGAAATTGAAACACATTACAGCTCAACTTGAAAATCAGATTGCCTGAGATGTACCGACATCCTTTCTCATGGACCCCTCTGTTAATCTTCCAGGTTTACATGAGATATGCAAGCATGTATGTGAACAATGCTGCTCACGTATCAGCTATGTGCACGCATGTACACGGAGGAAAAGTGAAGTATAATTGCACCTTTACTGCAAAAGCTCTTCTCACTAATCACCTTTATGATGAAAAAGGCTTTATTTGTCTCAGTACAGTGAAACTCCTTTTCTTTGCTTATCCCAGCTTGTTAGGAACTAGGGATGTTAACCGATGACCGTTTGACCGGTGGTTGACCAAATCAACGTCAACCGGTTAATTTTTTTTTTGGTTGTCGGTGAAAAAAAAAAAAAATCAATCGTTTTGAAGCTGCTGATTTTGGAGCGGAGAACCTGGAATTCTGTGTTGTAAACGCTTGGGCCATGCCATGCAGTGTAAGGACGACAGCTGACAAATCAGAAACACCCATTCAGTCATGTCCCGCCCCAGTTAAAGACAGCTGACAAATCAGAAACACCCATTCAGTCATGTCCCGCCCCAGGTGAAGACAGCTGCCACTCGGCGAAAGAAAAAAAAAAAAGTGTAGATACAGGCTTTTTAGCTTACAAATTACTATTCTGTTTGGTTTTTTTTAAATTATTATTAGAAGGCACATCGAGTTTAGTCCTGCCTTGGCCAGTGCATTCTGAAAATGTTTCGGTCTGTAGCCAACAATGCATGTTATTGCAGATCGTATCTCTCCACACAAACTAAAGGCGCAGATGCCGACTTTTTCATGGACTGTAACGGCATTTGCTTATGTAGTAATTTTAATACAGAATTTACTTTGATGAAATTATTCAGACACTCCAACGCGCCCCCCCCAAAAAAAACGAATCTGCACGAGCCGTGAAAAAGGCGCGCCGTTTGCATCCCTGTTTAAACTCATAGGTTAACCGACTTTAACTGGCTAATGAGGCTCGGTGGTCGGTCAAGATTTTTTTTAGTTTTCGCCATCCCTATTAGGAACCTGGGGTCAGAGCACGGGGTCAGCTATGATACAGTGCTCCTGGAGCAGGGAGGGTTAAGAACTTTGCTCAAGGGCACAACAGTGACAGCTTGACAGTGCTGGGGCTTGAACCCCCAGCCTTCTGATCAGTAACCCACAGCCTTTGAACGTTGAGGTGCCCTGTTGGCCTGTTAGACAGCACTCTCCACCACCTTCATCAAAGCACAAATTAAGGAATAGATTCTGCCAGAATGATGTTCATGACTCCAGTACAGTCTTGTGTACCGAATCTTGTAGAATCTGTGCCAAGGTGCATTGAAGCTGTTCTGGTGGATTGTAGTGCCATTTAAATTGGCATCTTTCTGTACATATTGGGTTAAGCAGGGATAGACTGCTTCTGAGCATGTTTTCAAAGCTTTTGTGCAGTTAAATAAGTAAATCCTGTGGTCAAAGCCTATTATATGATTTTTGTTGAATGTAACCGTGAAATTCCCCCCCAACTGTTGCTTTGAATTGGGGTTAGTTATTGGACCGCTATTTATGAAAACAGCTAAGCATTTTCACAGAAAGCTCATATAACAAAAGATCACGACGGATACACTTAATGGCCAAATGCATGTTGAACTGACGGTCACGTCTATATATGGTTCTTCCCTAACCGGTTTCCACAAATTTTGGAAATGCACAATTGTCTTGAATGTCTTTTGTATGCTGGAGAATTAAGATTTCCTTTCACTGAAACTAAGTGGCCTAACCTAAGAACACTTTTTATTTATACGTATGTAAAGTGTAGTTTCTCTGCAACCCCCCCCCCCCCCCCCCCCCCCCCCGCATTTTTAATGACCATGCTCACTGATGACGCTCTGCACACTGACTATGAAGAATATTGTTTAAATGCCATGAGATGTTTTATCAGGATACTTGTTTTGTAGGAAGTTGCTGTAGTAGCTCCTCTTGACGTTTTCACAGAGCACTGATGCATGTCCACATCACTTTCGTTTTGTGCCATCTGTTCATTAGCGTGACACTGTAGCCTGTTGTGCAGTATGACATGGTATTGGAGCACATTTGAGTAAATGAGAATGTTATCAGGTCATTATCCAATACCAGTATCGTATTGGGGCGGCATGGTGGTGTAGTGGTTAGCGCTGTCGCCTCACAGCAAGAAGGTCCGGGTTCGAGCCCCGTGGCCGGCGAGGGCCTTTCTGTGTGGAGTTTGCATGTTCTCCCCGTGTCCGCGTGGGTTTCCTCTGGGTGCTCCGGTTTCCTCCACAGTCCAAAGACATGCAGGTTAGGTTAACTGGTGACTCTAAATTGACCGTAGGTGTGAAATGTGAGTGTGAATGGTTGTCTGTGTCTATGTATCAGCCCTGTGATGACCTGGCGACTTGTCCAGGGTGTACCCCGCCTTTCACCCGTAGTCAGCTGGGATAGGCTCCAGCTCGCCTGCGACCCTGTAGAAGGATAAAGCGGCTTGAGATAATGAGATGAGATGAGTATCGTATTGCTGCCTCCCCAAGTAACCATGACTCTTGCTTATAATTAAAATGATGCCCCATAATTAAGTTTTGAACAGAACCTGAGGGAAGACCTGCACTTTCTCTTGAAGTAAAATTTGAACCCAGGTCTAAAAGTGAGCTCTGGTAACGTTGATAGATTACACTAGTGCATGTGATGCATTTAAAACTGCAGTAGTGTTACTGCAGTACGTTTATTTGCACTGGACAATAGGAGTACAACTGCTTATTATATAGTAATAAATGAGTTTGATTTATAAATGTTGTATTGAGTTCTGAAATACCTTTTGAACTCTTGCATATGTTGGATATCTTTCAATATTTCAGCCTTCAAGTTTAAGATGAGTGTGAAGTTTTGCCATCACTTTGTGATTTGCGCTAAATTCATTAATAAGCACAAGAACAAGACCGTCAGGATGAGCAAGTCATTTCCGAGGCGGTGGATCTGAGTAAACTTCAAGGACTTGCGTTGAATTGTTGGTTTATAACATACCAGACAGGTGTACCTAAAAAATGTCCGATTTGGTGTACATCCTTTTAATGCTTAGTCGAATGCCAAATAAATAAGCAAAGCTGCAGTAGCATATCATGACTCTGGTTTAAATCCTTTTTGATGATGGTGATTAATTCCTCTACTATGTGGTGCTTTTTGGGGGGGGTCAGGACTTGACTGCTAATTCTATCTCTTTTGTATTTACAGCCTGTTTAAGTAAAATCTTTTTTTTATGCAAATACTTATTTATATAATGCTGTTAACTGATTAATACCTTCCGTTACATATACCTTTCAGTGATGCATATTTTGATTTTGCATTCGTGCCAACAGGGAAAAGGGATACATTATGGAAACTGAAATAATATACTTTAGCCATATAATGGAAATCTTACAAAAGTAACCAAGAGCAGCTTTAAGAGTGCAGTACTACTTTGGAAGCTTGAATGCATCTTATGGGCAGCTCTGTTCTCTCTCAACCCTTTTCATCATTTGAAGGCTGATTTAGAAAAATATGTCTCTTGCTGGAAAAAAAAATTGAGCACTTCAATTTTTTCTTAAGTCGTCATTTCTATGTATGGTAGCTATTTCATCGCAATGTTTGTGCTGGAATTCCAATACAAGCACGCCTCATTTTCCTTAAAGGAGATATGCAGAACCTTTTTTGAAATAAATTTGAGTGGATAGGATCTCCATCCTTGACTCTTGTATGCTGCAGAAATGGGAATAAAAAATTGATTTTTGAGAGTTAAAATTAACTGCAAAGTTGGCATTCGAGCTGCCCCGCTGAGCCAGCCAGCCCTGAGTGTGTGATGTCACAGCAGGAACCGGTTTTAAAGGAACAGTCCACCGTACTTCCATAATGAAATATGCTCTTATCTGAATTGAGACGAGCTGCTCCGTACCTGTCCGAGCTTTGCGCGACTTCCCAGTCAGTCAGACGCGCTGTCACTCCTGTTAGCAATGTAGCTAGGCTCAGCATGGCCAATGGTATTTTTTGGGGCTGTAGTTAGATGCGACCAAACTCTTCCGCGTTTTTCCTGTTTACATAGGTTTATATGACCAGTGATATGAAACAAGTTCAGTTACACAAATTGAAACGTAGCGATTTTCTAACTGAACTTGTTTCATATCACTGGTCATATAAACCTATGTAAACAGGAAAAACGCGGAAGAGTTTGGTCGCATCTAACTACAGCCCCAAAAAATACCATTGGCCATACTGAGCCTAGCTACATTGCTAACAGGAGTGACAGCGCGTCTGACTGACTGGGAGGTCGCGCAAAGCTCGGACGAGTACGGAGCAGCTCGTCTCAATTCAGATAAGAGCATATTTCATTATGGAAGTACGGTGGACTGTTCCTTTAAGGCCGAGGCCTTTTACAGCTATAGACCAAAGTCGTATAAATAAAAATTTATGGTGAAAGTAAGAAATACCGTTACCGACTTGCTCAACTAAGACTGATTTGACTTTGTTGATTGTGGGTTGACTCTCATTAATACAGGATAGGTGTTATAACTTATGCAGCGTACATGCATGCATTTTCACTGATAAAACTTAAAAGGCTAATTAAATAATCAGATGAACTGAGACGATCACATTCTGAAGCAAATTAAATCATCTTATACCGGTAACTTAAACACACAATACAAGTTACATGTATTAATCTAAATGCAGGTAAACAACGTGTTTTGTATCCAAATGAGAGTCTGAGCTTACCCGTCTGTGCGCTCGCTTCTTGAAGGCCGGTTTTGTGGCCGATTGTTTTGAAACAATCTGACTTTCAGTTGTTCGTTCAGTTTTCCGTTCATTCACTTCCATGTAAGAGCGAGATGGCAGCAATATCCAGTGGAGAAATCAAACGGCTGGTCCACTCATTCTCCGTTTTCTCCATACTGAGTACTCCACCATTACTGCTCGGCTCAGGCAATTACTAAAACCCGGGACGGGATGTCACCAGTTTTAGCAACAACCGCGGGGAGGTCACTGCCCGAGCTATATGTCATGTCCCGTTCCATCCCGGGTTTTAGCGACAACCCTCAGCTCACACTCCGGGAGAACTGGTGCAACTGAACTTTACTTTCCTTTTCTTGTAGTTTTATTTAATTGTTGGTACTGCACCCTGTTTCAATACGGGCTTCTAGCCAATGCTCCTCAACAGCTCAGAGGTCCCGTACAAGTCTTCAGTAAAATGTGCAGAGGAGAGACCACTTCATAGGCGCCCAATGTGCCCGTGAACAACTCGCAAAATGCGTCCAGATCTTTGCAGTTTGAACATTCTTGGGTGATGAATGCAACATAAATCCACCTTCTGTCATGTTGTTGCACCCGTCAGCAACACCTCTATGTGGCATGGCAATAAACTAGCTCAAAATGGAGGATCGGAGTTGCAGTCAGCTCTGTGTTTTAGTATAGCGGAAATGGCGATGAGACCGATAGACTTCCTGCTGTGACGTTACAGATGTCAAGGTTATTCACTCAGACTGCTATGAATCGCTTTAATCGTAAAAATTAGATTTATTGTTAATGCTTAAAACTCTTCCTGTCCCATTCTTGAGGTCTCAAGGCATTTATAAACGAAAGTGAGGCCATGATTCAGCGTATCTCCTTTAAGCACAGTGAAATTCCTCCTCTGCATTTAACCCATCTGAAGCAGTGAACGCACACATGCATGCCCCAGGGCAGTAGGCAGCCATGCTACAGTGCCCGGGGAGCAGTTGGGGGCTAGGTGCCTTGCTCAAAGGCACTTCAGCCCAAGGCCGCCCCATGTTGACCTAACCGCATATATTTGAGGACATGCAAAACTCCACACAGGGAGGCCCCCGTCAGCCACTGGGCTTGAACCCAGAGCCTTCTTGGTGTGAGGCAACACTGCCGTGCCACCCAAAACCCAAACCTGTTCTCACATGCCAGTGCCCCTGTGCACAAAGCAAGATCCATGAACATGTGGTTTGCCAAGGCTGGTATGAAAGACCCTGTGGAATATCCTGCACAGAATCCTGACCTCAACCCCACTGAACACTTCTTCTGGGCAGAATTGGAACACTGATTGTATGCCAGGCCTCATTGCCCAACATCACAACACATCACACATATATGGGTGTTATGACCAAAAGGTGCACACCTGACAATCACAAGTAATTTGCTGCGGCAAAGAAACATTACTTTTTACTTCGGTATTTACAGACTTGAAGCAAAACTGAGAGATGTATGGCAATGCAAAAATGACAGTACTGGAACACAACGACCAAGAGTGATCTCGTTGTCAGCGGATTAAATGCCTCAGTCATGAAGACTGCCGTTGTGAAAAACTTAACACTGACTATGGGGACTCCTTCAGTAAATGAAGTAAGCTCTGAATTCGCTGTTAGTCGAGAGGTGTGTTTTGTATTGTGTGTTAGAGTGAGCACGTGAATATAAATCTCTGATTTGAATTCCAGCATTATTCTCAGAGCTGCTGTTATGGAATATTAAACACCTTCTGACCAAAACACAGCACGGTAAATCATTCTGATATTACTTGGTGCTGTTTTAGTATTAATACAAGAGGATTGGGGGGGGATTGAGTGTGAATAGTCACATCTAAAGCAACTTTTATTCCATTCACTGCTACATTTATCTGAAGTGACCTTGCAGTTGAGTCAGAATACAGCTGAGAAATTGAGGGTCAAGGTGTTACTCAAGGGCCCAACAAGACTTTGCTACATCTTTCTGTTGTCATTAGATGCATTTCACCACTGATGATAAAGATGTGGCAAGTCTATGTACATATTAATTACAGAAGCCAAAACACTGGGGTTGTGTACGGCAGTACATCCCGACAGGATGAGTTGATTTAGCTTTTATGCATGTCCTGAATAATATCTCGAAAGCTGGAAGTTACACCTGGAGAGGAAACTCGAAGAAGCTGTCTGCAACACAAGTGTACGGCACATTGTCCAGGATAAATACATGCAAGCCCAGATAATGGAGATCCCTGGGTGGGGTCTCGAGGCATGCACTTCAGAACTGTAACATTTGCGGCTGATATATTCACCTTGCTATGGCCTCTGTAGCATCATATTTGACCACCACAGTTTTCCTGTCCTAGGGAAAATTCCTGTCACCTTCCGAAATGACTGCAAACCAGTGGCCTCATCCTAGAACTCATGAAGTGCTTTGAGAGCCTGGTCAAAACATGCATAGTAGTGCATCTCAAATAATTATATCATGAAAGGTTTTTTTTTTTTTTTCATACTTTAATTCAAAAGCATGAACTTTTAATAAATTCTATGTTCATTACACATATAAATTGAAATATTTCAAGCCTTTTTAATTGAGAAATTATGTATCTCTGGCTAAAACAAAGTTGTCAGCATTTAACTTTTTCAGCAGTTTGTGCTACAGTAGCGCTTCTCTGGGATTGGACTGTATGGTCTAGTCTTCACATTCCATCTTAATTGTCACAATTAAAAAAAAAAAAGCCACTTTTCACCTTTTGAAGTACAGTGGTGCTTGAAAGTTTGTGATCCCTTTCGAATTTTCTATATTTCTGCATAAATCTGACCTAAAACATCAGATTTTCACACAAGTCCTAAAAGTAGATAAAGAGAACCCAGTTAAAAAAATGAGAAAAAATATTATACTTGGTCATTTATTTATTGAGGAAAATGATCCAATATTACATATGTGAGTGGCAAAAGTATGTGAACCTTTGCTTTCAGTATCTGGTGTGACCCCTTTGTGTAGCAATAACTGCAAATAAACGTTTCCAGTAACTGTTGATCAGTCCTGCACACCGGCTTGGAGGAATTTTAGCCCATTTCTCTGTACAGAACTCTGGGATGTTGGTGGGTTTCCTCACATGAATTGCTCGCTTCAGGTCCTTCCACAACATTTCAATTGGATTAAGGTCAGGACTTTGACTTGGCCATTCCAAAACATTAACTTTATTCTTCTTTAACCATTCTTTGGTAGAACAACTTGTGTGCTTAGGGTCGTTGTCTTGCTGCATGACCCACCTTCTCTTGAGATTCAGTTCATGGACAGATGTCCTGACATTTTCCTTTAGAATTCGCTGGTATAATTCAGAATTCATTGTTCCATCAATGATGGCAAGCCATCCTGGCCCAGATGCAGCAAAACAGGCCCAAATCATGATACTACCACCACCATGTTTCACAGATGGGATAAGGTTCTTATGCTGGAATGCAGTGTTTTCCTTTCTCCAAACATAACGCTTCTCATTTAAACCAAAAAGTTCTATTTTGGTCTCATCCGCCCACAAAACATTTTTCCAATAGCCTTCTGACTTGTCCATGTGATCTTTAGCAAACTGCAGACGAGCAACAATGTTTTTTTTTGGAGAGCAGTGGCTTTCTCCTTGCAACCCTGCCATGCACACCATTGTTGTTTAGTGTTCTCTTGATGGTGGACTCATGAACATTAACATTATCCAATGTGAGAGAGGCCTTCAGTTGCTTAGAAGTTACCCTGGGGTCCTTTGTGACCTCACCGACTATTACACACCTTGCTCTTGGAGTGATCTTTGTTGGTCAACCACTCCTGGGGAGGGTAACAATGGTCTTGAATTTCCTCTATTTGTACACAGTCTGTCTGACTGTGGATTGGTGGAGTCCAAACTCTTTAGAGATGGTTTTGTAACCTTTTCCAGCCTGATGAGCATCAACAACGCTTTTTCTGAGGTCCTCAGAAATCTCCTTTGTTCATGCCATGATACACTTCCACAAACATGTGTTGAGAAGATCAGACTTTGATAGATCCCTGTTCTTTAAATAAAACAGGGTGCCCACTCACATCTGATTTCAATCAATGGGATGACAATCACCTGACTCTAATTTCACCTTCAAATTAACTGCTAGTTCTAGAGGTTCACATACTTTTTCCACTCACAGATATGTAATATTGGATCATTTTCCTCAATAAATAAATGACCAAGTATAATATTTTTGTCTTATTTGTTTAACTGGGTTTTCTTTATCTACTTTTAGGACTTGTGTGAAAATCTGATGTTTTAGGTCATATTTATGCAGAAACATAAATTCTAAAGGGTTCACAAACTTTTAAGCACCACTGTACATGTTGTGTAAATCAACTGATGCTCACCTCCAAAAGGTCCATTTTAATTCCAGCTTGTAATGCAACAAAACAGGACAAACACCAAGGGGAATGAGTACTTTTCAGAAGTTGGACATTTCTGAATTGTCGATCCTTTTTTGATTGAGCTTAGGAAATATTCTAGTAATTTAACATACTGGATTTCTGATTTTCATGAGCTATAAGCCATAATCAAAATTTAACCCATAAAAGGTTTGGAATATTTCACTTTACATGTAATGAATATAGAATATATGAAAGTTTACCTTTTTAAATTAAATAATGAAAAAATTAACTTTTCACGATATTCTAATTGCTTGGTGTGTATGTGCCTTGTCAAAAGTAGTGGAATTTCCTGCCTTCTTAATGTTTGAGACCAGTAAATAATAAAAATACAGTAAATGGCCCTATTTGCCAACTGTAGTAATTTGAGTCAAATGTAATGGCAGCTCATCGTTCGTTGAAGATATGAAATGTCTTTTAAGAAAAATAAAGGAAACCCATTGAATTAGAAGGCATGTCCAAATTTTTGACGTGTACCCCCCCCCCCCCCCCCCCCCAAACACACGTATTTCAAAAAACCAAAACCAAAAAAAAACAACACGTGCACAGATCAGCCATAACACTCACGGGTGAAATGAATAAATATATATTATTTACCAGCTGGGAAGTCCGTATTGTGAAATACCGTGACTGAGGTCTCTGGGCGAGGTCACAGTATTTCACAATATGGACCGACCTTAAGCTGGTAAATTTAATGAGAGCGCCCGAAAGGGAAACCATATTTAGAACAAACCTGCTACAAGCTCGTTTTCGGCTTTCTCCTGAAATGTTTTCCTTTATTTCGTCTTCATCAGGGTAGTAAAACTCGCTTTCGCTGTGAACGCTGTCGTTATCATTATCCATGCTGTAAAATTAATGCTATTATACTGAGAAATGCAAAAATAAATGTTGACAAAAATTGCTACTATGTTTGTTGTTGTGAACGAGCGAGTCGCCAAAGGTCTGTAACCAGGGTCTGTGTCGTAGGATTCCGGACCACTCGCGAGCCAATCAGAGCACACGATTTGATGGAAACCGGACCGCGAAAAAAAACGTCAATTATCTCATTACAGTGACTCCTGTCAAGGGGTGGGATATATTAGACAGCAAGTGAACAGTGAGTGAGTTCTCAAAGATGTGTTGGAAATGGGGGGTGTTCCTGGTATGCACTGGTTAGTACCTACCCAAAAGTAGCCAAAAGGACAACTGGTGATGTCATGGCCACCAAACCTTGTGAAGACTAGTCCATCTGGTCACAAATTGCTTAAAAAAAAAAAGTTGGACTATGATAGAAAGGTGTTGGAACAAAGTGCATCACAGCTTGCTGCCTATGGGGCTGCGTAGTTGTAGACTGGTCAGTGTGCCCATGCTGACCCCTGGCCACCACTGAATTTACCTACAATGGGCACATGAGTGTCAGAACTGGACCATGGAACAATGAAAGAAGGTGCCCTGGTCCGATGAATCACATTTTCTGTTATGTCATGGACAGTCGGGCATGTGCATTGCTTACCTGGGGAAGAGATTGCACCAGGCTATACTATAGGAAGAAGGCAAGCTGGTGGTGGTAGTGTGATACTCTGGGTAATGTTCTGCTAGGCCACCTTGGGTCCTGGCATTCGTGTGGATGTTACTTTAACACATACCACCTACTGAAACATTGTTCCAGACCAAGTACACCTTCATAGCAACCATATTACTTAATGGCAGTGGCCTCTTTCAGCAGGATTATACACCCTGCCACAGTGCAAAACTTGTTCAGGAATTGTTTGAAGAGGATGACCAAGTTCAAGGTGTTGACTTGGCCTCCAAATTCCCCAGATCTCAGTCCAATTGAGCATCTGTGGAATGTGCTGTACAAACAAGTCTGATCCATCAAGGCCCCACATCACAACTTGGAGGACTGAAAAGATCTGCTGCTGATGTCTTGGGGCCAGATACCATAGCATACATTCAGAGGTCTAGTGGAGCCATGCCTCAATGGATCAGAGGCTTTTTTTTGGGGGGGGACCTATGCAATATTAGGCAGGTGATTCAGCGAAGGAAAACAGCAATTGATGATAAACATTGAGAGAGCTATGAAGGGAAAAGCCTCAGAAGTCCACAATGTCAAACAGCCTTCACAGGGCACATGTGAAGTCATCAGGTTGAAAATGATTTCTTTTGTGTTTTTAAACTTTTGGAGAACCAAAGCACATGAAGTAGCTGGGAACAGCATGCATGATGACCAGAGTGTAAAACTGACTAGAAAAACATTTAACCAAAGGCAATCTATGGACATTTCTTCACTATAGTCTAGCAATAACCTTAAAGTAATAACCTGTTTCGTTTAACCAGTATTTGAAATCGTCCAACCAAGACAGAAGTGCGTTTGTATGAAATGTTGCTTCTGATTTCACATTGTGCGTGAGGGAGCAGAAGTCTGAGATACTGTGCTGGTTTTTAAACTCTCCACTGAAATCAGAAATGCACACAGCACAAACCAACCTGCTGTGAAACTAACTCTGGAGAAATGATCATCTTCCAGCTACTCCCTTTGGGGGTTGCCACCGTGGATCTGTTCCACATATTTGATTTGGTATCGGTTTTACACCAGATGCCCTTCCTGACGCAACCCTCCCCAATCTATTCAGCCTTGGGACCGGCACCAAGTATGCACTGGCTCGTACAACCCCAGTGGCTGGGTATTTTACCCAATTTGCATGTCTTTTGGACTGTGCGGGGGAAACCCGTGCAGACATTGCATGAACATGCAAATGCCCTCTTGGTCATGAGGTTTGAACCCAAAACCTATTTGCTGTGAGGCAACAGTGCTAACCACTGTGCCGCCCACTCAGGATAAATGATGGTTGGCTTTATTTATCGAGCTATGATAAATGGATATGAACAGATTTATTTGTAAATTGCTTGTACGAGTGTTTACTCAAGAAATTTGGCATTATGAGTATCAATTAAACTGACAACACGCACCACACTTCTGTAAGATAAATTAAAGGTGCCAAAATCATAATTTAAAAAGGAAAATGTTCTAAAACGTTGTGGACGTTTTCCTCTCTTATTTAAAGACTTGGCTATTTTTCAGTTGAAGGTGAAATCCTAAAAAGTTTTGACATTGAAGGATTTGCAAGCAGGAATACTTGTGTGAATATTTGCACAATCCACTGTGCTATTTTATTTCTTTCTGTATCCTCTAACAATTGTCCACATATTGAGACTATTTTCTCATTATGTATTCATGACTTATTAAAAACATTTTGTCAGAGCCTAGGACTTTAGAAGTTGCTAAATAAATGTTCAGATGATTCTGCTGTGTGACCACAGCCATTCCTGTCTGGGAGCCAAGGGAGCAGAATTGGCCACGCTGTTGACCATGGGTGAAGGGTTAACATCCTCTCTCCCATTCAAACCACAGAAATGAGTCCGTCTCCGCATGAGGAGCGGATTGAAATGTTAGCCTTCATCCTCCTCGGTTGGGAGCTGTTGTCCAGTAGCAGGGAGAACTGAATTGGCAGGTGACCAGATGGTGAGGGGGAGGAGAAATCCCAAAATAACATTCAGGGTTCTCCACGAGGGGTTTTAGAGGTGCGGGCCGCCCCCCTTTCTGTGATTCCCGCCCCTGTTTAATTTCTGCCGCCCCTTTACAAAAGGAAGAGGCATCCCTTTGTTTTCTTTGTGACAGATAGCCTTTCTCTGTTGGAGTACCGACAACGCGACAACACCCGAGTGTGAAACTCCTTTACCAGCAATTAGTTTAGTCAGTCTGACGATTATAGTCTAAGAAAAGCGTTTCACACTTGGGCGTTTTTGACACATTGTTCTTTCGCCGGGAGATAACACGCCTTTATAATAACGTGTGAATCGACACCAAGTTCGAGATAACTGATTGTTATTGTCGGTAGAGAAATAAAGGATAAAAACAAAAAGTTCAAAGTTGGTGCGGCAAGCGTGATATTGCCTATAAAACCGTGAGGCTGTGAACGTGGTTTTAGTGCCATGAAGCGTGTGAAGACGACACTGCGGAACCGACTATCACAGAAGACTCTGAATCCTTTGCTGCACGTTGCAATCCAGGGGCCTCCACCAGAGGAGTTTGATTTTCACAAAGCTGCAAAACTATGGGCAGGCATTAGGAACAGGAAGATCACCTTCGAAGTGGATGTTTAGGAAAAGAGGAAAGCAGGTAATTTTGAGTTAGTTTCTTTCAAATATCAAAGCATTTTGTGCAACCATATTTTAGAGATCATGTTAGAGCAGACCTGGGCATTTTACAGCCCGCGGGCCGCATCCGGCCCTTTGGTTCATTCTGACCGGCCCGCATAAGGTTAATTAGAAATTACAAAATAAATGTATTTTCTAATTTTACCTCATGCACGGACTAAATGTGCATTGCTTTTATTTTGAAGTTGTGTTCAACAAAAACGCAATGCGCGTGACATGAACATGACAGGAAATCCCACAAAACCTAATCCTGCGATAACTACTTCCGTAATTTTGTCCAGACCAACCACAAACTTGTACGTCATCCTTCAAACGGTCCAGCCAATCACATCGTGTGACGTCACCAGCAGGCGCCCGAGCCGATCTGTAGATCTGATACCTACACCGAATCGACTGATGATCATCTGTCAGCTGTACTTCGCATCTCCACCTCAGACATTCAATCTGACTCTGATGCACTTGTTAAAGACCAACAGAGACTAGATTTCTCTCACTGAACAAATAAAAAACTGAAAAACACCAAATGAGGTGATTAGACTACAAATGTGGGCATCATTATTATAATATGATGTATCTTGCTTGATATTTGGAGTAGAAAGACAATATTGTGATGTCTTTATTGTGTTTTGGGGTGAATGTGACTGAAAAAAAAATGGTACAAACGTTCACATTTTGTTAACCATTGTTTTGGGAAATTTGATTGAATAAATGACACTTTTTGTAAGGCAACCTTGTTTTTTCCATACTCTTACCAGTCTTAGCAGCTTGTAAAAACAATGTTATTTATTGCTTTATATAAAGAAATACAATTATTATGCAGAATTTAGTTCAGCTTTTTGGTCCGGCCCTCCACAAAATTTTCTGTTTCTCATGTGGCCCCGTGGAAAAAATAATTGCCCACCCGTGTTAGGCTGTGTAACTATTACAATGCATTTTGCTTGAGTCTGTATGAATGAGTTTAAATTACAATGTCATTTTTCTTTTTTATCTTCTTAGACTGTTAACTGGTGAACATGGATGGAGCAGTGTAAATATAGCCATGGAGCAGTGTAAATATAGTTAAAACATCTTTTCAATGTACTTTACTCTCTAAAAAAAATTATTTTTTCCAGTGGTGCCTGCAATTACATTTCCATTTCAAACAATGTCAGCTTTTATGGAGCAGTGTGAATATAGTTAATACAAAAACTTTTCTGTTCGTTTTTTGTAGTTTGCTAAATAAAAAAATATTTTTTCCAGTTCCATTTCAAACAATGTGTCTGAATATGATGTACAAGTGTGTAATGTTTGATGTATGATGTGTTTTTTGTACCAGTCCAATTGATTCCTCTATTCTAAATGATTACTATTTCAGAGTATTTTATGCAAATGACACATGTAAATTTATGCAAATTTGTTTCAAGGTCATCCGATTGACCCCCACCCCCTATATTTTCAGTCCGTGGAGAACCCTGACATTGTCTTCTTGTTTACTGATTCAGGCATTCTGCGACAAAAGGCATCATCATTGCTATGATTTGCACATTCTTTGAAGCCTTTAACGTACCAGTGTTCTGGCCTATCCTTGTGATGTACTTCATCATGCTCTTCTGCATCACCATGAAGCGACAGATCAAGGTTTGTCACATTTTCAAGCATTTCAGAAACACATGCAGTGTCAAGTACGATACATTCACTCACTCTATTTGAAGTAAGGCTAGATTTTCAGTAACTGTAGTCCAAAGTTGTTGTTTGCTGATATTTTTCTCTTTTTTTTTTTTCCTCTCTTTCTGTCCATAGCATATGATTAAGTATAGGTACCTGCCCTTCACACATGGGAAGAGGATATACAGAGGCAAGGACGACACAGGAAAAACCTTTGCTAGTTAAAATCCCTCCCCTTCCCTCACTCAAATTAAAGTTATTGATGAAGAATGGTGCGTGCAGGGGTTGAAGTTTTGTAAGATATTTTTTTTTGGCCTTTTTGTGGGGATACAAAAAAAAAGGCTTATCGGAAAAGAGTTTTGATCCATGATAACAGTGTTGGGTGTTTTGTGGAATGATTATTGCTGCCTTTAAGTGAAAAATGCATGGAGTTTGGATCTTGGCAAGATTCACGCAAAGTTTACTGATTAGCGTGGTGCCTATTTTGTCGTGTGCGCAGAGACTTTGTTTTGATAAGAAAACTGGGCATATTAACACTGTGCTACGATGGTGCAAATGTACAAGACTGAGCTCTAGAGCTTGGGGGTTTTCAGCGTCATTTCCCCTCTTTTTTCATTAAATGATACTGGAAAGCATGGGATCTGATTTAATTCATCATTAGGTGGAAATTAGGCATGAGATAAGAGCCAGATCTTCTTCAGCATCCAGAAATGGCTCGCTCAACACCAGATTATTCCAACACATTTGCACTGAAGTACCTTCTCTCAGCACTCTTCACTGAACTAAATAATAAAGTCCGTGTTTAGATGCAAAACCGCAAGATGTTTTGACACTAGTGCCCAACATGGAGTCACCACACATGATTTGCCTTCCTTCTTGAATGTGCATTCTCTAGTTTTCTTTTTGTACATAAACTTTGTGCCTAGTAACATCCTTTCTAGCAGCTTGTAATTTATTAGTAGTTAAATCCCCTGATCATTAAGTTGAACTGTTTTGTTTTTTTTTGTTTTTTTTTGATGCTCAGTAGATCTATAGCTATACATTGTAATAGTTATATCATTCCGAACAAAACCTTTTTTCTCTCTCTCTCTTCTTTTTCAGAGGAAACATAAGAGTCTTGAGGGCTTTAAAAAAATAAGAAATCGATGGAGTGTGTTGACTGACATTTTTTTTTTTTCCCCCTTTTAATTAATTTTTTTTTTCTGGACCCTAACTGCTAATGTAGAAAGAGGTGGGGGATTTTTTTTTTTTCCCCCGTCACTGTAGGTGAGGATCAAAATTTTTTTCCTATTAATGTGCATAATGTTTTATGGGGGTTTATATATATATATAAAAAATATATATGTATATTTTAAAGGGTAAATCAATTATTTTGGATGTCACTTATCCTTTAGGCTTGTGATTCCAGGTATTAAAATTTGACAAAATGAAAATACATAAATTGAATACTGGATCTATAAATCTCATTAAAGGCATTGCATGTCTTTGGTTTACTTGTGTTACTGTTCAGAAGAAAATGATTTTAATAACTACACTGTAAATTTTTCACTCCAAATGCTATTAAAAGACAGTGTCCCTTCACATTATTGCATCTTTTTTTTTTTTCTTAATCATTGTGTTGTAGGAATGCATGCGTATATTTTTAGGATGCAAGATGCAGTATTAAAATAAGCAAATGGCACTGAAAAGCCTGTTTAGTTTAAGCTTAGGGTTGTCACAGACAATTTTACATCGCCAAGTTTATGGTACTGAAATTGGTCATTTGTTTTATTTTTAATTATTCAAAGACCATGGAAGGGAGCCACTTTGTATTAACCAGTTGTGACTGCTTATTCTTAGGTTTCAGTCACGTGACTTTTCTTAGCAGTTTCACTTCTGGTAAAACAGCTGGTGGTCTGGCAAACCAAAACGGCTGCCGTAGTGCAAACAACTAGCGATAACTTATCAGAGTATGCTCGTAATCTAGAAGCCACTACTCGCTTTAGATGTATTCAGAAGATTGCTATGTGCAATGGAATTGACCCCTACAGTCTGTGAAAGAAGGATCTGTCCTACGATCTCAAACTACCCTTCAGTCAAGTCCCCCGGCATCTCGAGCTATCTGGTGTTGCAGACATCCTTCTACACTGCAAAACCGATGAAAGCGTGGAAGAGTATGGAGGCTTACAACTTTTTTTTTTTTGTATGTGAAACTTTTCAGTTTCACAGTTTGATTTAAACAACGCAAGTGTAAGGCATTTTTCATGCCAGCAATGCACCTTCTCCATACAAACGTTTTGTCAACTGAGCTTTGGTTGACCACCAGCTAAAGTTCTGAATAACTAATGAGGCGGATGTGACGTCACGAGAAACCCAAGAATACAGTTTAGTCATGGCATTTATGATTTACTTTGCTTGATCCCTTGCTATGGTGATATAGGAGATGCCAAGGTTATAGATATAACCCTCTTTTATGAACACAACATAGTACCCGAGGGCAGTGTTTCAACACCAAGATATATGCTTTTGCATGCATGTACACATACTTGGACCTTTTGACACGTAATCGTATGATGACCATGTTAGAAAAAGCCATCAGTAACGGCCAAGATTCCCTTTGGAACCTTCTTGCTAAGCCATTTCCAAACAACTGCAGATTCCAAGATCATCAATTCAAACAATTGTATGTACAGTGGTGGGCAGAAGTTTACATAACCCAACAGAATGTTTTGTTTCTTGCCAATTTCTAAGAGAAATTGAATGATAATGCACAAAAACCTTTATTTCACTTGTGGTTAATGGTTGGCTGAAGCCATTTACTGTCAAGAAAATGTTAACTCTTTTTAAACCATTATGACAACAAAAAAACTACACAAATGACCCTGATCAAAAGTTTACATATCCCAATTCTTAATACTGTATTTTCCCCCTTTAACATCAATAACAGCTTGAAGTCTTTTGTGATAGTTGTCAATGAGTCTCTTTATCTTTTCAGATGGTAAAGCTGCCCATTCTTCTTGGCAAAAAGCCTCCAGTTCCTGTAAAGTCTGGGGCTGTCTTGCATGAACTGCACGTTTGAGGTCTCCCCAGAGTGGCTCAATAATGTTGAGGTCAGGAGACTGAGATGGCCACTCTAAGACCTTCACTTTATGCTGTTGTAGCCACTGACAAGTTGATTTGGCCTTGTGTTTTGGATCATTGTTGTGCTGGAATGTCCAAGTTTGTCCTATGCGCAGCTTCCGGGCTGAGGCGTGTAGATTTTCCTCCAGTATTTTTTGATAAGTGACTGCATTCATCCTGCCATCAACTCTTACCAAATTTCCAGTGCCTTTGTAGTTCTCACATCCCCAAAACATCAGAGATCCACCACCATGTTTCACTGTGGGAATGGTGTACTTTTCATCATAGGCCTTGTTGATTCCTCACCAGATGTAGCGTTTAGTGTTGTGCCCAAAAAGTTCAATTTTGGTCTCATCACGCCACACAACTTTTTGCCAGAAGGTTTGGGGTGTGTCTCTGTGCAGTCTGGCATATCGTAGACGGGCTTCTTTGTGGCATTTGCGTAGAAGGGGCTTTCTTCTGGCAACTCTCCCATGCAGCCCATTTCTTCTCAAGAGTCTCCTAATTGTACTCTTTGAAACATCCACATCAACTTGTTTCAGAGAATCTCGAAGTTCACCAGATGTTATTTGGGGCTTCTTCTTTACATCGCGCACAATTCTTGTAGCAGTGGTGGGTGAAATTTTTCTTGGTCTACCTGAACGGGCTTTGGTGTCTACAGAGCCCCTGACTTTCCACTTCTTGATTATTGTTTGAACAGTGCTGACTGACATTTTTAATTGCTTTGATATTTTCTTATATCCCGTCTCTGATTTATAAAGTTCAACTACCTTTTCACGCAGGTCCTTTGACAATTCCTTTGATTTTCCCATGGCTCAATCTCAAAGATGATGCGCAGCACTGGATGAGGGATAAAAGGTTCTCTCAAAAGTCCAGCAATTTACTGACTTTTTTATTTTCACCCACTAATTAGAAGAAAACAGATCACAGGTGAAGGTAGTTGCCTTTAATTGCCATTCAGTCCTGTTTATGTCAAATTGCATACAGGTTTTCAGGCCAATTCACAGGGGTATGTAAACTTTTGATCAGGGTCATTTAGGTAGTTTTTGTTGTTTTCATGGTTTTCAAAGAGTAAACGCAGTAATGAATGCAATAAATGGCTTCAGCCAACCATTAACCACAAGTGAAATAAAGGTTTTTGTGTATTATCATTCAATTTCTCTTAGAAATGGGCAAGAAACGAAACATTCTGTTGGGGTATGTAAACTTTTGCCCACCACTGTAAGTGCGAGGTATTGAGAGCTGTTGCCACTTTGCCAAGCTACTTTGCTGGAAGAAGACTCAAACTGTTACCAATTCAAGTTGAGAGAAACTGGCTTGGATGGTCAGGAACCACCAATGCAGGATTTACATTGCCATGAACAAGCTAAAATTAAGCTTAAAGTCTTGACCTCAACCCTATCGCAAAAATGTACCAGGAAAAACACATTTAATAGAACTCGAGCGATTCTGCCAAGAAGAGTAGTCAAATAGCCAACCAGAATTCTATCTGAAGCTTGTTCATGGCTCCCAAAAGTGTCTGGTCAAGGTGAAACTTGCTAAGGGATATTTAGGTGTACTGTATGTATATTTTTGGAAAGACAAATATAATTTTGACTGTTAGTTTCAGAAAACCCTAAATAATTAAAACTTGTGCATCAAATGATTTTCTGTAAAATATTTTTGTACAATTGTTCTGCCACAGAAAAAGAACAGATCAAAGAAATTATTGAAAGCCCAATGTTGCCATGACATTCATGCCCGTGTATGTAAACTTCTGACAACTGTATATATAAGCATATACACGTTATTTTCGCAAGAATTCTATTCAGTTTATACACTTGGTGGGCTGCTCATAAATCCACCCAGTTCAACTAATACATGTCTTCAACCAATAAAATATTACAATGTATTCCTAAAATTGAGATTAAATGAACTGCAATTTTAACAATAACTACAACTTTAAATTGCATTTAATCATGAAATTTGGATCACAGCATCGTGCAAATTGGGAGGGCCACTGAAAACGGTAAGTCGAGACCATATCTTATTAGAAGCTTGACCGTTTCCTTCAAACTTACTGTATCTCCCTGGCAACAAGTGCTCATGGTCCCAATGGCTTCTGGTCTTTCCTTCCCCTGATATCACATTTTCCATAGTTGTAGATTAACTTTATAGTTACAGCTATTATGGTAAGTCCGTTCCACATTTCTCCATAGTTTGTTTTGGCTTCTGATGCCTGTTTGTCTGTACTCTGTATACATTTTCTGATTAAATCAAGGTCATTTGCAAATCAATACACGGTACACTCACGCACTCAGTGGCTGGGGCACTGAGAGCTTCAGGGTGTCATATCTCATCTAGAAACAGTATTAGATCACAAAACTTAATAATTGCTGATTCAACCAAGTATTGTAGGTGTAAAAACAGGATTCGACTCAAGAACATTTTTTCAGCTGCAGCTGAAGAAGATTCAAGGAGAAGTTCCAAGAAGCTGTGGTTAGAAAGACCTGAAAGCGAAAATATATCCAGTCTAACCACTTGACATCTGTGAGTTAAAGTGATTGAAAACTTGCTTTGGCAGCAGAAGAACTAGATTATAAATTATCAGTAAAGTATTTTTAATTTATTGTCCAGGGATTAGTATTCAATGTCAAAAAAGAGCTCTTGAATGTTTTGGACATGTAGTACTTTGGTTATCCCAAGCCTCAACATAGAGGTCACTGATAACTTCTGGAAGTAGAAACAAAATATTTTTCTGCTGCTTCTACACTACACAATGGTTCTAACTCTCTAATGGGACCTTCCTGAGACATTTTAAACAAGTTTAAGAGTGAATAGGAAAAGATTCTGAATGAGTATCATCTAATTAATTTAATATAATCAAATTCATGATACCATTGAACTAAGTATTGTATATTTATAGGAGCGACATGCTGGGGTAGTGGGTAGCATTACCTGCCTCACAGCTCCAGGGTCACTGGTTCGATCCTTTCCGAAATATCCCAACTTTTGTGGAAATGATGTATGATATGTACAGTAGCTCTGATTGGCTACTGTACTACTAGGCTATCAGCTCATATACCGTGAGTAGAGAAAAACAAAATGGTGGTGCGCATCAAGTCGGATATATCACTTTATCAAGTATTTAAAAGAATTTGCAAAAGATAAAAATGCTCTGTTCCTCAAAATCCAGTGAACGTGGATAGAATAAAACAATTACTGCACTCAATCTCATAATACATGGCTTGTATGACTCGATTTCGTGGAATAACTTTTCTATAAAACAGTTATTCCATGATATTGAGTTGGATATGCACTGATGGCGCCATGTACAATGAGATTGAGTGGAATAATTGTTTTATTCTATCCACGTTCACTGGAGTTTGAGAAACGGAGCATTTTTATATTTTGCAAATTTTGATAAATAAAAACTTGATACAAAACATCCGACAAACTCGTTTATGCTTGGAATGTAAACATACCGGTGAAATGTCAGTAGCAATTTGTGAAAAATGCTATAATAATTCTTGAAAAATAAAAAAGATACGCTCTTACCATCAAATACTTTCATTCCAGATTTTGTTGCTTTTTTTTGAGGGGGGGTTGTTTCAAGTACAGTTTTTATTTCGTTCTCAATTGGTTCAGTACCACGGTTTGCTATTTTCTTCTTCTTCTTTAGGGTTTTTGGCAATTTGGTGCCACCGAGTGAGCTGGAGTGTGGAACAGGAGATATTGGGGGTGGGAACTATATTCATTTAGCTATGTCTGTTTCTTTTAAATACTTGATAACAAAGTGATGTATCTGACTTCATGCGCTCCACCATTTTGTTTTTCTTTATTCATGGAATATGAGCTGATAGCCTAGTAGTAGAGTAGCCAATCAGAGCACACAACTGCTCATATCCAGTGAATGTAGATAGAAAAAATATATATATGGGTCTGTCTCTGATTGGCTATTCTATAGTATATATACTCTATAGTATAGATAGACTCATATATATATATATATATATATATATATATATATATATATGGGTCTGTTTCAGAAACTTGGTACTGTGGGGGTACCCCACTAAATATACTCAGTCAATAAACTATATGGTTTTGAATGATGTTGGTTTTAATTTGAAGTAAAATGATGAAAGAAATAATACAGATAAAAGTAAATCTTTGATGTGAATATTCAGAATTTGCCAAAAATTCTGCAAATTTGTGGAAAAATGGCGGCTTGATCTGGGACATGATAAATGGTTGACTACATCGCATTCCCTTAAAAAGGTTGTAGTCCACTGAAAAGTCTACAGTTATCACTAATTGTATTTTAAGTTGTAACTTTTCTACACCTTTATACACCTGGTGTGCTCACAGAATAATCATAACCATAATAAAACGTCATGTAAAATATTTGATCACCGTTGTAAGTCCATTTTCCGCATACCCAAAACCAATACGATCGTGTGTTTTGATCTAAACGGAAAGCCTCAGGGTCAAGGTCACTACCTCACCAAAAGTAGTAACTTAAAATCACTACGCCATATAAAAATTTAGTTATAAATCTGCGATTTTGTTTTTTAAAACGAAAGCTGAAAGTAGCTGGAAGAATATGTTTCTTACAGAATATGTTACGATGGTAGCTGGTCTTGTAAGAATTTCTGAGCTATAAAATGAGTTGTGGTCTATTTTTTACCGTAGCGTGTTATTTGTGTGCGGGGAAGGACACACATTCACAATTTGCATGTGTAGAATGGAATTTTCCACTCCAACAGTTAGAAGTTGATCGTACTTCCATTTGCGGTCTTTCTGTTATACAAGTGATCTGTTCGGACGTTATCACTGAAAAGGTGAGTTTTGACAGTTTTATTTTGTTTTAGTCTTGCAGTATAAGGCAATAGAATGTTTCTTTTTCATCTTACTTTCATATTTCGTAGTGTTTGCGTATTTTTGGCCAATATTTTGCAACCATGGTCAATTTAGATTGAACTTTTGAAAGAATCTACGGCCAGTCATTTTGCCATGATGATGGATTTGAACATTTGTTCATAATGAGCCACATTATCAACTTAGTTCTTGGCATTTCATATTGAATAACTTTATTTGACATTAATATTTGATGACCATCGGGCCTAGCTGTGAAGAATTGATGTTATTTATTTATGAGGAATTAGAAAATTAAAAAATTTTCACACTTTCGTAAGACGGAAACGGCCACATGTAATTGTTTATTACGATAGTGAGCTTTTAAACCATAAAACGGGAACAAGAATAATTTTATTACAATAAGGTGGCCGACCGTTTCATTTCCTTTCAGAAGCGATAATAATAACGGACAGAGCTGAGAAAAGTTGATGTGATTTGTGAGAAATAATGGAATTAATGATTTTATTGATTTTATCTCACATTCGTAACGAAGCGGTCAGCTGTCTGAGATCGTGCTTCCTTATTACGAGAGTGAACTTGTAACCATAAAGAGTGAATGAGAATAATTTTTTTGAAATATATCGCTAACTGTTTCAGTTCCTCACAGAAATGATGATAATCACACAGTTAGTTGAGAAGAATTGATATTGTGAGCAACTGTGGAATTAATGATTTTATCTTACTTTCGTAAGTACGAGTCAGAACCAATATCATGTGTGTGATGGGTGATTTGGCCTGAGGTGCCGTATGAAGTTTGGTGGATGTGTGGTGAAGTGTTACTGAGCAAAACTCCATTCATTTGAATGAGGCCAAAAATCAATGGAAGCCTATGGAGGTAAAAAGATGCGTGAAAACCAAGGAAAAGACGAGTGCAGGTCTCAGATGAGGGGATGGATCTGTGTGGGGACTTGGCCTGAGGCATCAAGTGAAGTTTCTTGAAGTTTGGTCACTTGGTTAAGATAATTGATGGAGAGTGAAAGTTTTTCTCCTGAAACACCATTCATTTTCAATGGGGCCAAAAATCAATGCAAGCCTATGGAGGAAAAAGGGATGAGCAAAAAGAAAGGAAACATATGAGTGCGGGTCAGACCCGATTGCATGTATGTGTCGGGGGAGTTGGCCTGAAGTATCACATGAGGTTTGGTGCATCTGCAATGGAGCATGTCCGAGTAGGACAATTTGATTCATGAGCCCTATTCATTCTCTATGGGAAAAAAACAAAAGAAAAACGACAAGAACAAGAGAATGGGCATGTTGATCCAAAAGCTGTATACAAGCACACGACACCACTTCGGACCAGACGTCTCAGAGTTGGAACTGTGTCTCTATCTCGAACGCCCTAGGAGGAGTAGTGGATCCAAAAAACGTGTTGGAATAAGGCAGAATAAGTAAACTTAAGAAGAACAATATTGTGCTTGCAGCCGAAGCAAGCACACTAATTAACGATTTTATCTTACGTTCGTAACACGGAAGTGGTCGGCTGTCTGTGCCTCCTTGTATTTAAAGCCCCTCTTTCACAGATTATAGGCAAAATTGATTGAAATTTCATATCAAGAAAAAAATCACATATATTTATTCTATGTCTCTGTAGTTCTTTGTATGTAATTGATCAGGATGAGAAAATGGATCGTTTTGACGGTATGCATTATTGAAAGGGTCATTTTTAACAGTATCACTGATACTGCTTATATTTCACTGTCATTTTGCAAACAGTCCTATTTCGCCATATCAAATACCCAAAATGTATCATATTATTCATATTTAAGTGAATAATCAATTCAGTCATCATAACTTGGCATTTTTAACCCAAACAATCAAAAAGAGGAAATTTATTCAACATTTTCACTCATCTGTGAAAGAGGGGCTTTAATTCTTCATGATGTAGTTTATATGTAAATCAATTTTACAAAAACATTTGAACTGTAATCAAAATATAATTTAACTTTAAGTTGTGAGAATGATTACATTTTAATGCAGTGTGTAAATCTGCAACTTGTTCAGATGTGATATAAGTAATGATATCCTCACTGTAAAAAGAAACTAGCAAAGAAAAAAAACGTTTCCGTGTTACATTAGTAATGAAAAAAGCAAATAATTGAATAAATCAAAGGGATATTGTGTGACAGTTTCAAACTTTTGCCTGTGTATTACTATTATGCTAATTGATAATTTAGTACAAAATAAGGGGTGTATCTACATGACATCCTGCAGGCACAACAAAGTAAAGTTTAATAAAATGTATTATAACTGATGAACATTCGAACCTAAGGAGTAAAATTTAAAAATAATGATAACAAATACGTTTGTTTTTCTGTCCAATAATTGCATTTAAAGAAACAAATATACGTACAGAAAAAAGATATTCCTTGGTTATTAAAGAGGGTTTTTAAATGCATACATGTTTCCATGTCATGTTATGCGAGTGAACTTCAGAACATCGTTAAAAATTTCCACACTGGAGGCCAGATAAAGCAAGACGCTATCTTTATTCTTATTAAACATGACAAAAGAAACATTGAGTGTTAAGTAAATGCCAAAAAAAAAAGTAAAATTAGAAAATTTATTTTTTGACCAGAATGTCCCAAATGAAAGACCAGTTTCTGAGACGGACCCATATATATATATATATATATATATATATATATATATATATATATATATATATATATATATATATTGCACTTGTGCCCATACCACTGCACCAGACAAGGATGTCCTCAAGCCAGAGTCCATCTGGCACCAGTGTTCCAGTTAAAGTCACTGAGATCACATTTTTTCCCCATTCTAGTGTTTGATGTGAACATAGGCTGAAGCTCTGACCTGTATCTGAATTATTTTTTAATTTATTATTATTAGTAGTAGTAATAGTGGTAGTTATATATATATATATATATATATATATATATATATATATATATATATATATATATACTGTATTTGCATTGCACTACTACCACAGTACTGGTTCGGTACAGGCATTGCATAGATGTTCGTAATAAAATAGGTAGTGAATGGCTCCATATTTATTCTCTAAGTTTATGGATCATTTCAGTAGTTTTTGTACAAGGAAATATTTGGGTTTTTGTTCTGACTTATATCCTGGTCCTCAGTATGTCATTTTATATCTATAAATGTATCAATCACAGTGTTTCAGTGCTTGAAGCTTCAGCTCCGACACATACAGAATCGCAATGCTGTTCCTGAAGTTCACTCTACTCACCTGTAAGTTTCTTCCATGATTTTCCAAATTATAAGTAATATTTAATTTTTGACTTGGGCATAAATAGCTAAATGACATTCTTGCATCATAATGGTAGAAATAGTAAACAAATAGCAGAATTTATGTTCTTTTAACAGGAAGATATCTGTGTTTTGCTTTACAGTTATTGCAGCTCAGGGCATGTATGTTTCTGGAGGTAATATTTAAATAACCTAACATGGATAATGGAGAGCTTAAGGAAATGATACAGGTTAACTTGCTGAAATACCTGTGCGTATAATCTATTTCTTCAGAGAATATGATTACCTGTGATACTCATATCCATCGTCTTACTTGTGGTGAGCTTACGTTTTCTTAACTCTCCAACAATATAGTCTAACATAGCTGTATAAAACATAATTATTATTGTAGAAAAGCACATATGCTGTGATAAATTTATAAATATCTTTTCAGACACTGGACTGATAAAAGTAAAGTCTTCTTTGTATGGCCGTACTGACAACAGTACCTGTAACACGACGTGGTTTCCATCTGAGCCTGTCAATACCAGCTGTTCAATGAGGATTTCCACTATTGCTGATAGGTACAGGGTTTCTTGTGTTGGAATATATAGTGCGTGTACGACAACTGCCAGACATTTGAATGCAGTGATTTATGTAAGAAATAAAGCATAAAATGGAAAATGTAATGGGAAAATAATCAGTAGGCTACCACAGAATTACTGTTATCAGCACATATACTGTACAGCTGTAGAGAACATAACAGCACATCCTAAAGCATTTTATTCCATTTATGCCATGGTAACGTTTGTAATGAACAGCAGGTCATGCTTTTATCTGTTTATCTGGGCGGCACGGTGGTGTAGTGGTTAGCACGGTCACCTCACAGCAAGAAGGTTCCGGGTTTGCGGCCGGCGAGGGCCTTTCTGTGTGGAGTTTGCATGTTCTCCCCGTGTCTGCGTGGGTTTCCTCCGGGTGCTCCAGTTTCCCCTACAATCCAAAGACATGCAGTTAGGTTGACGTGGGGCGGCCTTGGGCTGAGGTGCCCTTGAGCAAGGTACCTGACCCCTGTGCTCTGGTGTGGCTGCCCACTGCTCTGTGTGTGCGTGTGTTCACTGCTTCAGATGGGTTAAATGCAGAGGATGAATTTCACTGTACTTGAAGTGTGCATGTGACAAATAAAGGTTGTTTCTTATAGTTTATATATGTCAGGATTTGGGACTTTTCATACGTTGCAGTTCCTCTCTTCCACCACTAGATGTACCCATTTTGCTCATTTGTGTCGATTTTGGTAATTACTGGCACCTGTGTCTAGTTAGCATGGAGGCGTACTAGTGCATCTCAAAAAATTAGAATACCATGAAAAAGTTCCTTTTTTCATAATTTAATTCAAAAGGTAAACTTTCATATATTCTATATTCATTACATGTAAAGTGAAATATTTAAAGCCTTTTTTGTTTTAATTTTGATGATTATGGCTTATAGCTCATGAAAATCAGAAATCCAGTATCTCAAATTATTAGAATATTCCCTAAGATCAATCAAAAAAAGGATTTACAATACAGAAATGTCCAACTTCTGAAAAGTATATTCATTTATACACTCGATACTTGGTTGGGGCTCCTTTACCATGAATTACTGTATCAATACGGTGTGGCATGGAGGTGATCAGTCTGTGGCACTGCTGAGGTGTTATTGAAGCCCAGGTTGCTTTGATAGTGGCCTTCAGCGTATCTGTATTTTTGGGTCGGGTGAAACTCATCTTCCTCTTGACAATACCCCATAGATTCTCTATGGGGTTCAGGTCAGGCAAGTTGGCTGGCCAATCAAACACAGTAATATCATGGTCAGCAAACCATTTGGTAGTAGTTTTGGCACTGTGGGAAGGTGCTAAGTCCTGCTGGAAAAGGAAATCAGCATCTCCAAAAGCTCGTCAGCAGATGGAAGCATGAAGTGCTCTAAAATCTCCTTGTAGATGGCTGTGTTGACTTTGGACTTGATAAAATACAGTGAACCAACACCAGCAGATGACATGGTACCCCAAATCATCACAGACTGTGGAAACTTCACACTGGGCTTCAAACACCTTGGATTCTGTGCCTCTCCACTCTTCCTCCAGACTCTAGAACCGTGATTTCCAAATTAAATGCAAAATGTACTTTCATCTGAAAAGAGGACTTTGGACCACTGAGCAACAGTCCATTTCTTTTTCTCCTTAGCCCAGATAAGACACTTCTGACATTGTCTCTGGCTCAGGAGTAGCTTGATATTAGGAATGCGAAAGTTGTATCCCCTTTCTTGAAGATGTCTGTTCATGATTGGTCTTGATACACTGACACCAGCCTCAGTCCACTCCTTGTGAAGCTCTCCCAAGTTCTTGAATCAACTTTTCTTGACAATCCTCTCAAGACTGCGGCCATCCCTGTTGCTTGTGCACCTTTTCCAGCCACCCTTTTCAGCAATGACCTTTTGTGGCTTACCCTCCTTGTGGAGGGTATCAGTGATCATCTTCTGGACAACAGTCAAGTCAGCAGTCTTCCCCATGATTGTGGTTGTGTGTACTGAACTAGACCGAGAGATACACTGTGTTCATACTGTTTTACTCAAACTCGAAATGAAATATTCTAATATTTTGAGATGTGTTTTTTTATGTTTTTGTACTGGATGCCATACTGATTAAAATTAAAATAGAAAAATACTTGAAACATTTTAGTTTATGTGTAATGAGTCTATAATATATAACATTTTCACTTTCTTAAATAACTGATGGAAAATATTGAACTTTTTCCACAATATTCTAATTTTTTGAGATGCACTAGTATATTGTGTGCTTAACCTTGTGTGCCTTGCTGAGTTTTGCAGTCTGCTTTATTCCCGAGAATGTTAGCATTGAGTTTGAGACCTTTTGACTGTTATTTTTTGACACTGTCTTAGTTTCTTAGTGCTTTTGTTGTTGTTGTTGTTGTTGTTGTTGTGCTGCTATCAGTTTTTGGAATCTCCTCTATCTTTTATTTTGGATCGTCTGTGTTTTTGGTGCATTTTGCTTTTTTAACTTCCTTTTGTGCACTCTGTTACTGACACCTCATATGGGACCTGTTTGGTGCAAGACCTGCATTATTTTGGAATTTGCCAGATAAAATTCTGTAGCTACTTTCTTGTGATTGTGTTTCTCTGCATTTGGGGCCAGTTCATCCATTGTGGTGGCGGAGAGGATCTTACACCGTCTGTCACCGTCTACACCGAAGACCTGGGTTCAAAGCTCCATCTGCCTGACAATATAGAAAAAGAAGCCTTTATTTGTCTCAAGCACGGTGAAATTCATCCTCTGCATTTAACCCATCTGAATCAGCAAACATAAACATGCACAAGTGAGCAATGAGCACACCCAGAGCAGTGAGCAGCTATACTACAGTGCTTGGGGAGCAGTTGGGGGTTACGTAGGTGCCTTGCTCAAGGGCACTTCAGCCCAAGACCGCACCATGTTAACCTAACTGCATGTCTTTGGACTGTGGGGGGAAACCCGTGCAGACATGAGGAGAACATGCAAGCTCCACACAGAAAAGCCCTGTCGACTCACAGCAAGAAGGTCCGGGTTCGAGCCCTGTGGCCGGCGAGGGCCTTTCTGTGTGGAGTTTCCATGTTCTCCCTGTGTCCGCGTGGGTTTCCTCCGGGTGCTCCGGTTTCCCCCACAGTCCAAAGACATGCAGGTTAGGTTAACTGGTGACTCTAAATTGACCGTAGGTGTGAATGTGAGTGTGAATGGTTGTCTGTGTCTATGTGTCAGCCCTGTGATGACCTGGCGACTTGTCCAGGGTGTACCCCGCCTTTCGCCCGTAGTCAGCTGGGATAGGCTCCAGCTTGCCTGCGACCCTGTAGAACAGGATAAAGCAGCTACAGATAATGAGATGAGATGAGACCATGCAAGTCCCTGTGAATGAGTTGTCACTATAGAAACAATAATGTAAAGAGTGTCTTAACCATGGGATTTGAATTATGGAGCTTGTGTTACAGAAAATTAATCAACACCTTCTGAGCAATCAGATTTGAGAATTCAGTGATGTAGTGTAATCAGGATTGAAATTTATACCTGGATTTTTGCAAAGCTGCTATGTGATATTGTCCATTGCTAAAAGTGCTATGAGCTAGTTTGAACTGTAAATCTTTGCTATTTATGCCAAATTCTGAATACATATAACTCAACACCATAACCCTGGTGAGATCATTTGATCTGTTTACCCCCAAACAGATGCAATGGACTAAGAGCGTGTGAGCTGAATACGGAATTACTTGATGACCCTGACCCGTGTTATGGAACCTACAAGTACTACAACACCACTTATGACTGTATCAATGGCCGTAAGTAGTGCATAATGTAGAGGTGTGTTGGAATTTGTTAAGACACTTTTGGAACTGACATCTAAATGCAGAACATAGGATATTTACTCTTGACACACTGATATTAATCTCATACTAGTAGCATCCTGCATCTATCAATTTTTGTTTGTATTTATAGCTATGTAGTAATTTCATAATAGTCTCCCATGGTTTATTGCCATACCAGTTGATCATAACATTGCATGCACTTTTTTTTATTTCCTTCCTCTAGGGGTTGCTGTGATCTGTGAGCGTGGCTACAGCACACTGGATTGTGGTAAGAACTTCACTGAGTCGATGTTTTATTTATTTTTTTCTGTTGCCTTTGAGCTACAGCAGTTTTATCTGTGTCTCTGCACAGGAGATGATTCGATTCAGATCATAAATGCAAACTATGGACGTGCTGATTCAGTAACTTGTTCCAATGGACTCTCTAACAGTTTGATCCAGGACACCAACTGTTACGCTCCAAACACACTCCCGACTGTGGCTGCACTGTAACATTTTTTTGTTTGTTTGTTCGTTCGTTCTAATAAACGTTTTACCTATTAGATTCACCTTTATTGACTAGATGCACTTGGTGTTCACTAGTTAAAGAGGCCATGTTTTCTTACTTTCATTAAAAGGTGTAATGGACAGCAGAGATGCACCGTAGAAGCTTCATTCAAGCTCTTTACAGATCCTTGCTTTGAGACTGTTAAATATCTCACTGTGTCCTATTTGTGCAATCGTGAGTACGCTGTTTTCTGCTTTTACCATTTTATTTAGTAATCTTAGGTTAACAGGAATTAACTAAGGCACTTTGATCTATGACTAAAAGTAGGTTAGGGCAAATAACTTTAGAAAACATTGAACCTAGCTTAGTTTCCCCAACAAAGGGTGATTTTATTTAAATGTGCTTAGGCCATAATGTCTTTCTTTTAACCATAGTGTCCGAGTATAAAAGTTACAAATGAGTTTAAATAAAGATTTTTAATATGTACATCTATTGTATAGCTTGTGTAGTTTTGGTAGTAAGGTTTTATTTGTATTGAAAGTGTATTCGAAAAATTATGAAAATAATATTTAATATATATAAACCAAAGCATTTCCTACAGGAGAAATTGTGACCTGTGAACACGATACAGCTGTGCTGACATGCGGTTTGTGCTCTTTTCCCACTTGTTCCCTTGTTACAGTATTTTTTTTCACCTATTTTATTGCATGTTACATAATAAAGATTACATTAAACAGTATGTATACTACCTATTGTAATGCAAAGCTTTTAAGACAATATCCCATCAGCACCAAGTGGATCTTTCCCCCACTGCTTTTCTTTAAATAGATCCTAATATTCTATATTTCCCTTGTGCTAAATTCTAATTTTAGGTGTTCACCGTTTAAAGATCATCAGTGCTAACTACGGCCGAACCGATTCCACCACATGCTCTTCAGGACGACCTGCCAATCAACTCACCAACACAAACTGCTACACGCCTAGTGCATCTGATAAAGTTGCAGCTAGGTAACAGAAGCACTAACTTAAGTGTGATCTTTTTTTATTACTACACATGCCTGTTATCATTAAAATACGTTACTTGTCATGTCTGCACCTGCTTGCACTCAAGACTCCACTTCCCAGAATTCACAGTGGCCTTCAGCTACGGCTGCCAGGGAGTACATCACCCATCCTGCACTCCACCATTCATAGGCCTCTGATTACTGATTGCACATACGTACCTGTTCACAATCACCACAGCACATGATAAAGGACTGTTTGTTTTTGCAACTAGTGTGAAGTATATACTCAGTTCTTTGTGGCTGATGGTACTAAGTGGTTTGTTATTGTACTTTTGAGTCTGATGGTGATGTTGTTTGAACTTTGATTTTTGCTCTTTCGCCTTTGTCTCTGATACCCTGTTTGTGCCTTGCTTGTCAGTTTCCTTTTCTTTTTTTTATTCTGTTTTTTTTTTTTGTTTTTTTTTTTGCTTGCCTCATGATTGGGTTTGTTTGCCTGAATAAGCTCTTCTGGCTTTTACCTCGGTCATCTGCATTCCTGACATTACTAATATTTATGGATACAACTTAAACCTGTTTTGCAGATGTGAAGGACAGAATGCTTGTGAGGTGCCTGCTACAAACAGTTTCTTCTCTGACCCCTGCTATGGCACCTATAAGTACCTGAAAATTGTGTACAGCTGTGTCTAAATGTGAGTTTGGGGGGGTTTCCTCTCTCCACTCTCTCTCTCATATACCTAATAAATGAGCTCAGCTAATATTAACGATGGCTCACTAGAAAAAATATCGCAATCCCAAAATGTACATTTAAAGATTCTGAAATATTATCTGAGTCTCTTTTTACTGCTGTTGACAGAATAATTGAAGGATTCCAGCCTTTTTTCCCAGTGGACTCTTTTCAGCCCAAAAAGGAATCCGGCCAAGTTTTAAAGACAGACATGCGGCGATGGAGCGGAGAAGTTTTGTTGGTGGTGTATGTAATTTGTGCATATTATACCAACTGCTGTAATTTTATTTTTGAAATGTACTTTCTTTGTTACAGCAAATGTGCAATAAATTATAATCTAACCACAAGCGTAACAGGCATGATGAGAGTTGTGTGAATTCGTGTTCAGAGTTGAGTGGTGCAGTGGTTGTCCAATCTGATCTAGGGGGGAAAGGCCAATAACATTTCAAAAATAGTGCTCAAGCAGACAGGTGTAAGGCACAATGTCTGATCTGCAGTCATTTAAAGTGGAATGATGAATTCCAGTAAGAATCTTGTATTGTCTTATTATAACCAGCCTGTAAGACAGGGACTAGTTTGAGCACATTGTCACCTAATGCCCTGGTAATGAGTGAAGGAAGTGCTTTTACTTATGCATACTATTTAAAAAAAAAATCCTCATTAAAGTGTGTTGGTATCTACAGTATCAGTCAAAAGCGTGGAAACGCCTACTCAGTCAAGTGTTTTTCTATATTTTGACTATTTTTCTACATTGTAGAGCAATACTGAAGACAGTGAAACTATGAATGGAACGTGTATGGAATTATGTGGTCAACAAAAGTGTTTAAAAATACATAATGTTTTGTAATTAAGATTCTTCAAAGTAGCCAGTGTTTACCTTGATGAAGCTTTGTACACTATTGACATTATCTTAACCAGGTTCATGAGGTAGTCACCTCGAATGCTTTTCAATTAACAGGTTTGCCTCGTCAAAAGTTATCAGTGGACGAGTTTCTTGCCTTCATAATGCGTTTGAGATCAAACAGTAAATAATAAAAATATAAGTAAATAGTCCTATTCAACACTACAACTGTAGTAATCCATATTATGTCAAGAACCACTCAGTGAAGTAAAGAGAAATGACATCAATCGTTACTTTCAGACATGAGTGTTTTAATTCATAAAAATAAAAACCATTGAATTAGGTGTACCAAACTTTTGTATATTTACTAGAATTGGTTCTATAAATAAAATATAACCTATAGCTGCAAAAGGAAAGGATGATGGTGACAGATAAAGTTTAAGGTTATAAGATTACGGGCGGTATGGTGGTGTAGTGGTTAGCACTGTTGCCTCACAGCAAGAAGGTTCTGGGTTCGAGCCCAGCAGTTAAACATGTGGTTAGGTTAACGTGGGGCGGCCTTGTGCTGAAGGTTGCTCACTGCTCTGGGTGTGTGTGTGTGTACTCATTGCTCACTTGTGTGTGTTCACTGCTTCAGACGGGTTAAATGCAGAGGATACACTTTACTGTCCTTGAGTATGCATGTGACAAATAAAGGCTGCTGCTGCTTCTAAAAAAAAGTATGCAAGACTGCTGTTAGACTGAGTATCATCAAGGCTGTGATTCGGCCACAGGAAATGGTTTTAACGTAACAGGCTATTGCTAGAATTGGAATTTCATGTACCGAACACAGACAAGTGCACTCATAGAAACAGTGAAATGTACCAGTGCTGATACTCAATATCAACACTCCTGGAATTAAATTAGTAGAATTTAGTAGAATTTATTTACTCCACACTGGACGTTGGCATTCAGGCCCAAGCATATGATTCCTTGACATCTTAGTGCTCCAATGTTCTTCAAACCACATCAGAAAACCTCAGTCATGACCTCTGTATTGGTTTCAG
This sequence comes from Neoarius graeffei, assembly GCF_027579695.1. Taxonomy (NCBI): domain Eukaryota; kingdom Metazoa; phylum Chordata; class Actinopteri; order Siluriformes; family Ariidae; genus Neoarius; species Neoarius graeffei. The sequence continues at coordinate 19,816,897 of NC_083578.1, read as the reverse complement.
CACTTCCTGAAGTAGCAAAACATTACATTGAACAAATGACTGATAGGAAATTTATGTATGGAACATCCATGGTCACCACTGATGGTAGTGATGTTTGTGTCGGGGTTTCAGCAGGTGTAGAATAGGGATTACCACAGCTTCAAAATATTCTGCTACAGAATGGTAAAGTGGTCTTCCTTTACAGATGGCACACATCCCATTATGTCAAACATGGAAGGCATATACCCTGTCTCCAGGTAAATTGACTGTTCACACTGTATCAGACCTATAAATAAATAATGGGTGTTTTCCTGGGAAATGCAGTACTTGTTTTTTTTTTTTTTTCATACAAACTACATCTGGTACATTGAGTAACATATTTTCCAATATCTTCACTCCGATGACGTCACTCACAGTGTTTTCCTGCTGACTTGACGCACGTTGTCAATATGGCAAACCGGTTCAACATTAAAATTCTTTTGATTAACTTGCAATATTTTTTTTGTGTGAATGTGTCATATTGTATAAAGAACATTACATCACTTCTTTCACTCGTGAATATATTCACCACTCAAATGTCATATCTTCGTGCCACCATGTAATATCCCCCCTCTCTCTATGTATGTATGTATGTACAGTGTATATAATGCCCAGGGGCTACGGTGTCCCTTTCAGGACATACAGTCAGGATGTTACACACTTAGCACATTTATTTTTCACCAGGGGTTGATCAATATAAGATTTATTCCTCAAAATTTGAATGAGAAATTCAAAGGTATGCAGTTTCCATGAATAATTTCACAAATTTTCAATATTCGCGAACCCGTGATGGTCTCTTCTGATGCTGGTGGACATCCAGATCCTTTTGCCCTGCACAGACGGTCTTCCTCTTTGAACTTTTTGTGCCCTGTTCAAATCTGCATTGCAGTTGGTGCATTTTTAGAGAATTCTCTCATAAATGCATGCTGCACAGTCTCATTCGACTGTGTTCAAGTGTACTCTAACACACAAAATGCCTTTTCTTTTCCAGTGAATGGCATTTATATGCCTAAAAACAAAAAACATTCAACATGGGCAGCACGGTGGTGTAGTGGTTACCACTGTCGCCTCACAGCAAGAAGGTCCGGGTTTGAGCCCAGTGGCCGGCGAAGGCCTTTCTGTGCAGAGTTTGCATGTTGTCCGCGTGGGTTTCCTCCGGGTGCTCTGGTTTCCCCCACAGTCCAAAGACATGCAGGTTAGGTTAACTCAGTGCTTCTCAATTATTTTCTGTTACGCCCCCAGGAAGAAGAAAACATTTCGCGCCCCTCCACTCTCCGCCGTGACTATCAATAGTATAATTTGTCTATAAAATTGTTATAAGACTTATAACAATGGTGTTAGGTGTACTTATAATATAAGTACACCTCTGCATAACATTGTATCCTTATTAACATTAAAGAAAACGAAAAAAGAAAGAAATATAGATCAACTTACAACAAAGAATAACTTTATTAACATTGTTTTTTAGTCTGTAACAGAAAAGATTTGAAGTCCATCAAAATGCTTGCAATTTGCAAAATTAAAAAAAAACGTAGTTAAACTATAAACATTTTTAACCAACTAATTCGTCCTTTTCAAATAGTGGGGCGTGCCCCATTTGATACTGAAAAATAAAACTAAATAAAATCAATAAATAATAAATTCAAATTGATCAGCAATATTAACTCAGGAGCACAATATATAAAACACTTTAACCAACAAAACTAAAATTAATAAAACTATTTGTGCTGATATATATTTTTAATCAAAATGAGGAAGTCAGGATTAATGGCTACAATGAGCACATTTTGCAGTGCACAGCTTTTCGAAGCGGGGTTTGAAGCATGATACTGCAACTCTCAGCTCCTGCTCAATGTTTAGCTGGGACCTGGACTTGGTCTTCAGTGCAGCAACAGCAGAGAAGCCAGTCTCACAAAGATAAGATGTTGCAAAGGGAAGAAGAATCATATTCTTCTTCATCATATTTCCTCGTCTTAGCTTTCGGGAGATTGTCATTTGTCTCATTATCTCCGTCTCTCTCCGCCTTTCTTTTCATCCCTGTTAAGTATTTTTCCATGGTGTCTCTTGATGGTTGGTTCACTGCACTTCATAGCTCCTGCTCTGTGCTGTGTGTACGCAAAAAAACCCTACCCCATAGCGCTAATAATCCCCGCGCACACCCTGACAATGAGAGCACCACTGCCACCTACTGCCCACTATTTGAGAAGGACTGGGTTAACTGGTGACTCTAAATTGACCGTAGGTGTGAATGTGAGTGTGAATGGTTGTCTGTGTCTATGTGTCTGCCCTGTGATGACCTGGCGACTTGTCCAGGGTGTACCCCGCCTTTCGCCCATAGTCAGCTGGGATAGGCTCCAGCTTGCCTGCGACCCTGTAGAACAGGATAAAGTGGCTAGAGATAATGAGATGAGATGAGAACATTCAACATCAAATTTTGACCTGTTTCCACGCATGCTGTTAAAATATGAGGTCAATTGAATGAGAATTGGCAAAGTTATTAAATTGTGAAACTATATCAAATTTTTTTGAAACACCCTGTGTGTGTGTGTGTGTGTGTGTGTGTGTATATATATATATATATATATATATATATATATAAAAAAGGGCGGCACGGTGGTGTAGTGGTTAGCGCTGTCGCCTCACAGCAAGAAGGTCCTGGGTTCGAGCCCCGGGGCCGGCGAGGGCCTTTCTGTGTGGAGTTTCCATGTTCTCCCCGTGTCCGCGTGGGTTTCCTCCGGGTGCTCCGGTTTCCCCCACAGTCCAAAGACATGCAGGTTAGGTTAACTGGTGACTCTAAATTGACCGTAGGTGTGAATGTGAGTGTGAATGGTTGTCTGTGTCTATGTGTCAGCCCTGTGATGACCTGGCGACTTGTCCAGGGTGTACCCCGCCTTTCGCCCGTAGTCAGCTGGGATAGGCTCCAGCTTGCCTGCGACCCTGTAGAAGGATAAAGCGGCTAGAGATAATGAGATGAGATATATATATATATATATATATATACACACAGTTAGGGCCATATATATATTTGGACACTGACACAAATTTTGTTTTTTTACCTGTTTACTGAAACATATTCAGGTTATAGTTATATAATGGACATGGACATAAAGTCCAGACTTTCAGCTTTCATTTGAGGGTATCCACATTAAAACTGGATGAAGGGTTTAGGAGTTTCAGCTTCTTAACATGTGCCACCCTGTTTTTAAAGGGACCAAAAGTAATTGGACAATTGACTCAAGGCTATTTCATGGGCTGGTGTAGGCAATTCCTTCATTATGTCATTCTCAATTAAGCAGATAAAAGGCCTGGAGTTGATTTGAGGTGTGGTGCTTGCATTTGGAAGATTTTGCTGTGAAGAAAACATGCGGTCAAAGAAGCTCTCCATGCAGGTGAAACAAGCCATCCTTAAGCTGCGAAAACTAAAAAAACCCATCCGAGAAATTGCTACAATATTAAGAGTGGCAAAATCTACAGTTTGGTACATCCTGAGAAAGAAAGAAAGCACTGGTGAACTCATCAATGCAAAAAGACCTGGACACTCACAGAAGACAACAGTAGTGGATGATCGCAGAATAATTTCCATGGTGAAGAGAAACCCGTTCACAACAGCCAACCAAGTGAACAACACACTCCAGGAGGTAGGCGTATCAATATCCAAATCTACCATAATGAGAAGACTGCATGAAAGTAAATACAGAGGGTTCACTGCACGGTGCAGGCCACCTATAAGCCTCAAGAATAAAAAGGCTAGATTGGACTTTGCTAAAAAACATCTAAAAAAGCCAGCACAGTTCTGGAAGAACATTCTTTGGACAGATGAAACCAAGATCAACCTCTACCAGAATGATGGAAAGAAAAAAGTATGGCGAAGGCGTGGTACAGCTCATGATCCAAAGCATACCACATCATCTGTAAAACACGGCGGAGGCAGTGTGATGGCTTAGGCATGCATGGCTGCCAGTGGCACTGGGTCACTAGTGTTTATTGATGATGTGACACAGGACAGAAGCAGCCAGATGAATTCTGAGGTATTCAGAGACATACTGTGTGCTCAAATCCAGCCAAATGCAGCCCAACTGATTGGTCGACATTTCATAATACAGATGGACAATGACCCAAAACATAAAGCCAAAGCAACCCAGGAGTTTATAAAAGCAAAGAAGTGGAATATTCTTGAATGGCCAAGTCAGTCACCTGATCTCAACCCAATTGAGCATGCATTTCACTTGTTAAAGGCTAAACTTCAGACATAAAGGCCCACAAACAAACAGCAACTGAAAACCGCTGCAGTAAAGGCCTGGCACAGCATTAAAAAGGAGGAAACGCAGCGTCTGGTGATGTTCATGAGTTCAAGACTTCAGGCAGTCATTGCCAACAAAGGGTTTTCAACCAAGTATTAGAAATGAACATTTTATTTACAATTATTTAATTTGTCCAATTACTTTTGAGCCCCTGAAATGAAGGGATTGTGTTTAAAAAATGCTTTAGTTCCTCACATTTTTATGCAATCATTTTGTTCAATCCACTGAATTAAAGCTGAAAGTCTGAACTTCAACTGCATCTGAATTGTTTTGTTCACAATTCATTGTGGTAATATACAGAACCAAAATTAGAAAAATGTTGCCTCTGTCCAAATATTTATGGACCTAACTGTATATATATATATATATATATATATATATATATATATATATATATATGCAACCCCCCCCCCTTTTCTTATTGCATGGAAGGTCAACTCCTTCCACTATTTGTGCAACTACTATATGTGTAATAACTATAATACAATTAGGAATATCTGCAGTAACTAATATATGTGCAATATCAAAATTAGTGCAAGAATACAGAATGAGGAATAACTAAGAAATCTTGTGTGTACACTGCGCAATAGCTGACATGTGCAATTGTGGTAAATAAGAGGTGAAACTGAGGAGGGCCAGATGGAAATGATCATCTTTTGTTGTCCGTCTTGTGTTTATAAATAAGGAGCAGACTGTTAGTTCAGTTTAGGGGAGACTGTAGTCTTCTAACGGCAGTAGAGGGAACCTCATTCTACCATTGCTGAGAATTTATATGTGAGTACTTTCTTCTGTTTAGCATGTTAAATCCATCGAAGTAATTGTAGGCACTGTGTGGAATTTAAAACAAAGTTAATAGTTTATATCTTCATCATCATCATAATTAGCAAGAATGCAAACAGCATTTCTTCATTATTTTGTAAAGTAATCGATAAATCTTGGGTTCCCCAACTTTTGGTGAACAAGCCCAAATGGATGTCATGAATTTTCTCCAATGCGACTCTTCATCACTCTATTTTGTTTTTAAATTCCAGATTTATAATACAATACTGCTGTAACATTAAGCATTATTTTATTAGAAATATATGCATGTTTAACAGAAGTGATTAAAAACCAAATGAATATTTCTTCCACTGACAACTAATAAATTTCAAGAACTTTAATTTGACTAAACCGCTTCCCGTTTACTGCATGGATTTGGTTTTACTTCCCATTTCTGGCCCGTTACTTAGGTGTAACGGTAAAAGCGTATCTGTGTGCTCTTTGTATGAGGAACTCAGTATAAATTGATCTGTTCCAGTGGCACAGTACTTGAAGTTTCAGCTTCAACGTTGACACATCCAGCATCATGATACTCCTGAAGCTCACGTTACTCACCTGTAAGTTTCTTCCATGCTTTTCCATATGAAATCCGACAGTGTTCTCTACAATTATTGGCACCCCTTGTAAAGATTAGTAAAAAAGGGTCAGAATAAATCCACCTTTTGACGAAGTCGCTTCATCTCACGCTGAAAAAAATGAGAAAAGTCTCACCTTTAATTGAAATAAATTTATTCAGACAAAAACAAATCCATCATCAAGAAATTATTATTTTCAACAAAAACACTTGCCACTATTATTGGCACTCCTGGAAATTATCGTGCCAATAATCATGGAGGGCACTGTACATGTGTTAAGCTACATCATATGTCTTAACAGAAGAAAGCGTAAACAATGAAGATAATTAATGTTCTAATTAATTAACTAACTAATGTATAGTAAGCTACCTGTGTTTTGTTTTACAGTACTTATTGCAGCTCATGACAGGCATGTTTCTGGAGGTAATATCTGAATGCACAAAAAGACTCACATTAAAAAAAGAAAAAACATTTTTAATAATCACGGAGGGCACTGTACCTGTGTTAAAGTGAGACGGCCTTTCGATTTCATAAAATCGGTGAAATTTAATGCCCGCTGAAATTTGGTCATCGTGATCTATGTTTATTTTTGTAATATATATATATATATATATATATATATATATATATATATATATATATATATATATAAAACAGGCCATTCTGTGGCTGGGAATTTATTTAATTTGAGGGGATTCCCTAGCAAATAATGTACATGAAATCACTCGCTTCATGCAGTCAAGCAGACAGAGGAAGTCTGTGTGCGCATGCAGAGGCGTACCTGAGTTGTGGTCGTCTTCTTCATCTTTTGGGTTTTACAGCAATTGGCATCCACAGTGTTGCATTACTGCCATCTACAGGTTTACCTTTGACTGTGCACTGACAGTTCCATTATTCCGTCACTAAATGAACAGCTGATCACACCAAGGTGCTCGCTGACCGCCGATATTTATTAGTTTGGTCCTGCGTTTCCTTTTCTTCGCAACACAATGTCTCTTCTTCTCGCTTTCCGTTACTGTAGTTGGTCTTTCACATTTCAATCGCACACTCACATCCACCATTGTCCTCTCCTGTTTCAAATTTGTATCCCACAATGCCTTGTGCAAACAGGGAAAGCCCACCAAGTCATGCATGACGTAGTATCTTGAATGAGGTCAGGGTGAAGCAGGAAAAAAAAAACAGCAGAGAATTTAGGGCCATGTAGCTCTAAATTCATTAACTGTCCTTTTAGGAAAAAAAAGTAATAAAATCGGAAGTCTGTGATTCGAATTCAGTCGCTTTTGGTCCACTAAAAAAAAAAAATTTAAAAATTGGGTGTCAGGGAAAATTCTTTTTATGACCCAAATGTGAAAAATCTGAAAGGCAGTCTACCTTTAAGCTACATTATACAGTATATCTTGCATTTTAACAGAAGAAAGAGTAAACAATGAACAGAATTTATGTTCTTTTGATAGTAAGCTATCTGTGTTTTTCTTCACAGAGCTTATTGAGGCTCCTGACTGGGATGTTTCTGGAGGTAATATCTGAATATACACAAAGACTCACATAAAAAAATTAATAAACTAACATAATAAACTTTAAGAATAAAATAACATAATTTATGTTTCTCAGAGAGCCTAAGTTGATAATTCAAGTTTACTTGCTCAACTTTTGTCTGAATAATCTATTCTTTTAGAGGAAATGATTACCTGTGATCCCCAGCGCAGCACTTGCCGTAAGTTTAAATGTCCCACATTCTCCAACAACATATCATTAGTCTATGATAGCTGTATGCAAACATTTATTTATGATAAGAAACGAGACTTTGCAATACTGTGATAAATTTGAATTTCTATGAAAAGACTATGAAGTTGTGTTTTCTGTAGTTATATAGTACTTGAAATTTATCTTACTGAATATATAAATATAAACTACTGCTAATAATAAAGTGAATGTGAAAGAATATTTTAACACAAACTGATTTTTTAGGAAACATGTCCGTTTGTTCATTCATGCAATTATCCAATCAGTCAATCGTGCCACTCAGTCACTTTGACTATGCCGTGGTTGGATGGTTGGTGACATCAGAATTTCTGAAACTGCTGATCTTTTGGGATTTTCTTGTACAGCAATCTCTAGAGATTACAGAGAAGGGTGGCTAAAAAACCAAAAAGACATCCAGTGACCATCACTTCTGTGGGCAGAAACAAATGGCAGACTGGTTTGAGTAGATAAGAAGGATACAGGAACCCAAATAAGCACTCTTTACAACCGTGGTTAGCAGAAAAGCATCTCGACATTTCACAGGTTGAGGATGGGCAACAACATAAATGTGACTAGCAGATGAACTGATGAACTGATTCCTTCCTGTCATACATTTAGACATTCACGTTCAGAAACTCAAGGCCCATCTTCTTGCTGTACAAGTTTTTTGCCATCCATCAGTTCTTAAATTTGTCTTTTGTCCATCTGTCCAATTTTCTTGTGAGCACGATATCCCAAGAATGAGGGTTTAAACGTTAGTCGGCTTTATAAAGACTTTTCATTCTAAGAAGCAGATAAAATAATTAGATTTAAGAATTCATCAAAACAGTATCAAGGTCACAGAAAGGTCAAATGCCTAAAATAGTTTTTTTTTCCCGTTAGTAGCTTCTTTCTCCTTTGAAGTGTACTGTATGTTATGGGTATTTGAGGCATATAATTTATAACAAGAAGGACTAGACTTGTTGGCAGCAGATTTATTCGTGTTGAAGCAGTTGGCGTCACGTTCTACTTGTTCCATCTGTCTTTCCCTTCTCCTTTTCTCTCGCTCCCATTTTTTCCCTCTTACTAAATATTTTCTTCCTTTCTCTTTTCTGTTTGGATTTAAAGCATGTTAAGGAAATTATTTGAAAATGATGTTATCAGTATTTATGAACCTTGCTTCATATATTCCATATAAAAATATCTGTCTAAACAAAAAAGTCAACAATAAATTGCATTAATTATTTGATCTGTTTCCCGCAGCAATAATTGTTACCTGTGATGGTGGTACTGCTGTGCTGAACTGTGGTCTGTTTTTCCCCCCCTTCTTATCATCTACCTATAATATTGTATAATATAGTATATAATAAAGATTACAATGTACACTTCCTGTTCAAGAACATAGACTTTAAGACCATATCCCATTAGCATCTAGAATAAATACATGATCCAGCAAAGCTGATGATGTGTGTTAAACCAAATAGATTGAGAATTCTTTCACCACAATTTTGTTTAGTTTTTTTCCCCACTGCTTTTCTTTATGGCTTATTATTTTTAAAAGCCTATTTTTTTGCCAAATTTTTTTTTTCCAATTTTAGGTGCTCGCCGTATAAGGATACTCAGAGTTTTCTATGGCCGACTCAATCGCACCACATGTGCTGCAGGACGACCCATCCAACAAATCTGCAACACAAGATGCTCTTCGCGTAAAGCATATTACACCGTTTTAGCTCGGTAACAGAATTATTGACTTATGTGTGACTTTTATTATTATTGCAAATGATCATTAATATTAACACACATTACTGATATCTACAAAGACATTTCAAATGAAAAACAATTGTTTTGCAGGTGTAATAAAAAGAACTACTGTTACGTGCCTACTTCATGCTTAGCTGACCCCTGCTATGGCACTTACAAGTACCTGAGAATTGCATACAACTGTGTCCGTGAGTGTCTCTCTGTTATATAGCTAATGAATAAGAATCAGCTAATGCTGATCTGCACATACAGTATATCATACATTATTATACATACAGGACACTTTTTCCATGGAATAAAAACGTGTTCTATTCCTTTCTAGCAGGTTCCATTCATTGGGTTGGATAGCATGCAATATTGTTAGCATATTGCTTATCCTCCATGTATTACGTCACTCTACCCAATGGAGAAGGGGCGTTGAATATGGTTTACGATATTGCATCGTTGTTAACACAACATGGCATCACACATTGGAGCTGATGTGAATATCCAATGAGAAAGTTTTCTGCTGTGCATGCACAGAAACATTTCTTTGTTCGCCGGGAAAAAGAAAGGCATGTTGAACACCCGAAAGGCTACCAAACCTTCATTACATATTCTTCATGCATATTGACAAGCAATGGTGAACCGTTACTATTAGAGCTGGGACTTCAACTCAGCCAATAGCCAGACACACCCAAAAAGCAACAGGGCAAAGGATTTTGTAAGGGATTAGAGGCAGGCTGCCAGGTCGCGCCATTGTGTGTAGTTGTCGATGTTGATTTTAAAAGTAACTAAGTAAATTATACAGTGAAATGAATACTTAAGTCTGAGTGAAAAATACTGTGGTGAGCATGTGTGCATAGAAGAAGAGTCTGGAGACAGAAATCTTAGTTTCTCAGTCGTTAGCCTGTGCTACTTGCTCTCAATAGCACTGGCTTGACTGCTTTATTAGCATTCGCTAACTACTGATGAACGCTACACCGGCTGGAAGGTGACTTCACTGCTGCACTGACGTCACTGACTCGCAGATAAGCTTGCGTTGGCCTTCGAGACGGCCTAGGGTGATACATTTTTGGTCCCTCCCACTATAAATCAAAATCTGATTGGTTAATTCGTTTGTCACTTCCTACACTGATGTGGCCTTCTGTCCCGGCAATGAAGTCCTAACCAACGAGTGAGCCAGCTCTAAACTCTTCTCAGCCTAGAAACAACAAACAAAAAAGTCTCATTGGATAAATTGATTTTAATGTTTTCAGGACAGTAACCCTTACATTTCTGAAGCAAATTTGATAGAAAATGAGGCCAAATTAGAAGAGAATAATTATCATGAAATTATGAAAGAATGAAAGCAATTCAAGAATGAAATAAATTAAATATAACATTTGAAATGCTGATATATTTGGGCTTCTCTGAAGGCCGATAAGGCCCAGATGGTTCCCCTCTGTTTACAAGGGGAAAACATACCAACGGAAATAAAAAAACTGGAAAAGAGTGTGTGTATGTATAATACTCATACTGGCTGGCTTTTTTCATGGTATATCAGATATATTCCATTCAGCTAGCATGATATTGAATGTCTTTGACTCGTATATCTGATATACCATGAACAAAAGTCAGCCAATATTATTTAAATACTGTATATATTAAAATCAAAAGTGAAAGTCACAAGGAATAATTTAAAGACCAAGGTAATTAGATAAGTCAAGAAATGAACAAGGACAGATGCAATCAAATCTGACTAAATTTTACTTTTTTTAACCAAAAAGATATTGTAATTCAACACAATATGCAGTCCCAAAATATCCTTTATATAAAAATATTCAGTTTTTTAAATTAAATCATATTAAAAATCTGTAATCTGAATTACAGAGAACAGTATGAAATATATTTTATGTGCAGTACTACAACGATTTTTTTTTTTTTGAAAGGCTAACTTGAGGGACTCAAGCTTTCTCCCCAGTGACCTCTCTGAAGCCCGAAAAAGGATGAGACCAAGTTTTATATTTGCAAACATGTAGATATTAGAGTGCACAAGTTTTGGTGTTGGTGTGCTTTACATTTGCATGTTATATAATCAACTGCTGTAATGATTCCCCCACCCTTGAAACTTAGTTATTTGCTTTTGCATGTAATCACTTTCCTCCTAAACTCATTAACTTTACTAATGATTCTGCAATAAACGATCCTCTGCATAAGCATAACAGAGATGCGAGTTTTGTGTGTTTATGTGCTTAGTTTATCAAAATTCAGACAGTTCATGCAATTAAAATCAGTGATTGTTCAATCTGTGATCAGATAAAACAAAGTCCAATAAAGATTTCAAACACAGGGCTCAAGCAGACAGGCACAAAAGGTAATCAAAAGGCCGAATAGATGTAAAGAGTCCAAGGTAGTGATACAAGAAGACATCCATCCATCCATTATCTTGAGCCGCTTATCCTGTCCTACAGGGTCGCAGGCAAGCTGGAGCCTATCCCAGCTGACTATGGGCGAGAGGCGGGGTACACCCTGGACAAGTCGCCAGGTCATCGCAGGGCTGACACATAGACAACCATTCACACTCACATTCACACCTAGGGTCCATTTAGAGCCACCAATTAGCCTAACCTGCATGCCTTTGGACTGTGGGGGAAACCGGAGCACCCGGAGGAAACCCACGCTGACAGCATGCAAACTCCACACAGAAAGGTCCTTGTCGGCTGCTGGGCTTGAACCCAGGACCTTCTTGCTGTGAGGTGACAGTGCTAACCACTACACCACCGTGCCACCCTACAAGCAGACACAGTTTAGAAATTTTTAAAAATTACACACATTACAAACTTGTAGCATTATTTTACTATAGGCATTGCTATAGACAATAAATTTCACACACTCAATAAAAATAAATCATAAACTAAAGAAAGAAAGATTATTGGCAGGGTGATGTGGTGGCACAGTTTTGCATTTACAGGCCTTCAAGACATTGATGTGATCATTTTATATAATATAACGTGTTATAGGGTGAAGATGACTTTGGACCTGGCAGGAGACAAATTATAATTTGGTTTCTTTCGTGATGAGATTTTGATGGCCAAAAATGTTTTAGTTTCTTAATACATATGTATGTACTGTACAGTGGCCCAAAAAAGTATTTGGACCATTACCAAAACTTACAAACATAAAACCCCGGGAAAAATTATGGAATCACCACACTTAGAGAATAATCATCCAGCTTTTTTACTTTGTAGCAAATAAATCACAAATATGACACAAAACAATTATTTTTTAAAAGCTGAACATGCTGGCTGTCTGAAAAATTTTAATTAATTATTTTGCTTAATGCCATATTTTTTCCCAGATCAAGTCAGAGATAAAATGGTGGAATCACTCACTGTTGAAGAAAAAATGATGAAATCATGAACAACAACAAAAATCACAAGAAGTGTTGCCAGGCAAAACAAACCTCGCCAGGCAGAGTTTATTTTATACCTATATGTTGATAATGGTAATATTTCTCAATCATCAGCTGTCAGGTTATAGTCCTATGAAAATCCATGACCTTGAGTTTGACATTTCAAAGTCATTCAAGGTCAAACATCATGGCAGCAACTGAAAGCCCATATGGGACTTCTTATATGTTGATAAAGGTAAACATCTGGCGATCATTAACCATTTTAAAGTTATAGCCCTTTGAAAATCCATGACCTTGAGTTTGACCTTTCAAGATCACTCAAGGTCAAAGATCATGGTGCCAAATGAAAGCGCATATGGCACTTCCTATTAGTTGATAATGGTAAATATCTGTCTAGCATCAACTGTTTTCAAGTTATAGCCTCTGAAAATCCATGACCTTGAGTTTGACCTTTCAGCGTCAATCAAGGTCAAAGATCATCATGCCAAATGAAAGGCCATATGGGAGTTCCTATATGCTCATAAAAGTAAACATCTATCTATCGGCAACCGTTTTTGAGTTATAATGGAAAATATTTTATTTTGAATGATGACCTTGACCATCTCAATCATCAGCTGTCAGGTTATAGTCCTATGAAAATCCATGACCTTGAGTTTGACATTTCAAAGTCATTCAAGGTCAAACATCATGGCAGCAACTGAAAGCCCATATGGGACTTCTTATATGTTGATAAAGGTAAACATCTGGCGATCATTAACCATTTTAATTGTAATCATTAACCATTGTAATTCAGATTACAACCTTTAACCCTCAACCGCTCTAGAGATTGTCCAAGCTACCCCATCATGCAGCATATGGTTGGAAGCAGAACTGAAAGATGCACGTTTTGGTTTGAAGTCAAAATGATGAATTTGAAGAAAGTTATCACAAAAAAATATTTTGACCTTTCCGGTGACCTTGACCCGATTGCCCCTAAAATTTAATCAGGTAATCTATGGACCCACCTACCCTGAAAATTTGAAGTCAATCAGTGCAACCGTCTAGATGCTAGATTGTTAACAGACAGACACACAAACAAACAGACAAACAAATGAAAAGTTGTGCAGAGCACAATACTTGCGAAAATCACAAACAAATGGCTGTTATGGCCAATTAGGTGTTTTTACAAGATTTGACCTTGGCCCACCAAAAACTAATGATGTCTTTCTGTGATCCTAGTGAGTTGTCCTGTGCATTTTGGGGAAGTTTGGTCAAGAAATGATGACGCTAGAGCACCAACAGACAAACGGACAGATAAACATACTTGCAAAAATCTCTGATTTTTGCAAGTAACAGATTGCACTGATTACCTTGCCCCGCTGACTCCGTTGCGGGTGAGATAATTAGTACTTTGTTGCTCCTCCTTGGGTCTGAATTCTTTGAGACAAAGACTTCACCAATGACAAACAATATTCTCCATCAAGCTGCTTCCAACTTTCCCATATAGCAGTTGACAGATGTGCTTTGCAGGATGGAGCCTTGTCATTGACCAATTTTTTTAAATTTGCACCAGAGATTTTCAATCAAATTTTGATCAAGACTGTTTGCTGGCCATGTTACTGAGTTGACATGCCTTTCCTGAAGAAAAGCTTTAACAGTCTTTCCTCTCTGGCAGAGTGCATTATCATCCAAGGGGGAAAAAAAAACAAATTAGCCATCCCCAAACCTATTTTTTCTTGAAGGGATGAGAAATGTGTCCGAAATTGCAATGTACCTCTGTGCACTGACTGTTGAGGTAATGATTGCCATCTTCCCTGGTACTATTCCTGACATGCAACCCCATATCATAAATGAGAAGGAGAATTTGGTTGTTTTGTGATATTCATATCACATATGAATATCACATGTACACTCCATGAGTGCTTCTCTTTAGCCCATCATAACCTTGTTTTCTTCTGGTTAGGTGTTAGTGCTGGTTTTCATTTGGCTTTTCTATATGTAAATCCAATGGCATTCAGCTGATTTCTTACAATTCTGTCACCTACATTGTCTCCTGTTTCTGCCCATTTGTTGTTTTTTTGTGCATTTTCTATTTTCAAGGCATATTGCTTTCAGTTTTCTTTCTTGATGCTTTGACATCTTCCTTGGTCTACACATAGGTTGTCCTTTTATAAGCTTCCCATTTTGTTTCTACTTGCACCAAATTTTAGATACAGCTGATTGGGAAGAGCCAATATCTTTTGCCACACTCTGTGTTGGATTTCTTTCTTGAAGGAAGTTCATGATTCTTTCCATTGTTTCAATTGACAACTCTCTTGTTGGGGCCATGATTCCGTTCAGTTATCAAAGGCCAACAGCTTGGTGTTGTCTGTAAACACTCTTACCAGCAAATTACAGTAATTTGCATTTTTAGACTTGGGTTGGTATTTGTTTTAGAAAATTTCAAGGTGATTCTATATTTTTTCCTCAATGTTGAGTGATTCCATACATTTTTCCTCTATTTAAGCTGGAAAAAAAATACCATTAATTGAAATAATTTAATTTAATTGAGGTATTTTAGAACTTTTCAGCTAATAAACGAAAAATTGTTTTGTGCCATATCTGTGAATTGTTTATTTGCTATGAAGTAAAAAAAAAAAAAGCTGGGTGTGGTGATTCCATTTATTTATTTATTTATTCATTCATTTTTGCCAGGGGTTATATGAGTTTCACATGTCAAACAAAGTGGTGTTTATTTCAAAAAGGAAGTATGTGGTTTTTTGAAATATGTGTTATGGACTGATTCAGCCTCTGTACAATCCATGGTGGAACCTAACCCTGAGGTCACAGATCTCTCATTTATCTCTTAGTCCACCCAATTCTTCAGCAACCATCAAGGACACAGGTTTAACTTTGCCCAGTTTTTAGACAATAGTGAGTCCTTCCTTTTTTTGCCCTGAATCACTCTGAATCTGAGGTTTGTGCTCACTGCTTCAGATGAGTGAAATGCAGAGGATGAATTTCACTGTACTTGAGTGTGCATGTGACAAATAAAGATAACTAGTGTTGGTAAAGTCAAGGTATCCAGGGTAGTAAGAGTGGGAGAGCAGAGGTCCAATGGTAGTAAAGGGTTAATTTCTGGGGTTCCCCTCAATGTTAATATGAGGGTACTATTGGAAAACCTGAGGGAGGGGAATAGTTTGGTGAAGCGTGTGAAAAGAATGACAACGGGAGCAGAAAGAAAGGAGACTGAAACTGTCCTGATGGAGTTTGATGTAAAGGTAATTCCAAATGAGGTGTAGGATTTCTGAGTTATAAAATAAGAAAATTCGTTCCAAAACCTATGAGGTGCTTTAAAGGTAGACTGCCTTTCAGATTTTTAAAGTTTAGGTCATAACCTGGACATAGTATGCTACGTCCGCATACTCTTTGTGGATTACAGTTCTGCTTTCAACACAATAATCCTGGACATCCTTATCAGTAAACTGGACACTCTCGGCCTCCCCCCTCTCACATGTGCCTGGATAAAGGACTTTCTTACTAACCGGCCCCAGACTGTGAGACTTGGCCCCCACTTCTCCTCCACCCACACATTAAGCACCGGCTCTCCACAGGGCTGTGTGCTGAGCCCCCTCCTGTACTGCCTCTGCACCCACAACTGTAGTCCGACCCACAACAACAATAACCTTATCGTCAAGTTTGCTGACGATACCACAGTGGTCGGACTCATCTCAAAGGGAGACGAGGCAGCCTACAGAGAGGAGGTCCTGAAGTTGGCAGCCTGGTGTTCAGAAAATAACCTCGCTTTGAACACCAAGAAAACCAAAGAGCTCATTGTTGATTTCAGGAAGCACAGCACCGACCTAGCCTCCCTCTACATCAACAATGAGTATGTGGAGAGGGTCCACACCTTCAGGTTTCTCAGCATCCTCATCTCCGCTGATATTTCCTGGTCAGTAAACATTACAGCAGTCATTAAGAAGGCTCAGCAGTGGCTACACTTCCTGAGAGTCCTCAGGAAGTACAACCTAAACTCCAACCTGCTGCTGACTTTCTACCGCTCATCCATCGAGAGCCTGCTGACGTACTGTATTACAGTATGGTATGGCAGCTGCACTGCTGTAGACAGGGAGAGGCTCCAGAGGGTAGTTAAGGCAGCACAGAAGATCATTGGCTGCCCTTTCCCCTCCCTGATGAACATTTACACCTCCCGCTGCCTTAGCAGAGCTAAGAACGTTATCAAGGACAGCTCCCACCCTGGCTTTGATCTGTTCGACCTGTTGCCCTCAGGGAGGCGCTACAGGTGCATCAGGACAAAGACAAATCGATTCAAAAACAGCTTCTTTCCAAAAGCCATAACCGCCCTGAACTCGGATATGCTCTGACTTTATAGTCTATTTATTTTACCATGTGACTCTCTTTGTGCAATAATTTATAATGTGCAGTACTTTATAAGGTGACTCTCTCTGTGCAATACTTTTATAATGTGCAATACCTCACTCCATAATGTGAAACGCAACACATTCACCTCAGGACTGTGCACTTTACACACAACACATACACCTCAGGACTGTGCACCTTACACACAACACATACACCTCAGGACTGTGCACCTTACACACAGCACATACACCTCAAGTCTGTGCACCTTACCTTACCTTGCAATACTTCATAATGTGTAATATTTTATTTTATAATGTGACTCTCTTGTGCAATAATTTATAATGTGCAATACTTTATAATGTGACTCTCTCTGTGCAATACTTTATAATGTGCAATGAGCAATACTTCACTCCATATTGTGTAACACAACACATACACCTCAGGACTGTGCACCTTACCCCTCTTACACCCTCCCCCCTTTTTTCCTCTCTCTCTCTCTCTCTCTCTCTCTCTCTCCATGCTGTTTGCACTGTTATTGGAGATGCTTTAATCTCATTGTACATGTGTATAGTGACAATAAAGGCATTTTATTCTTCTATTCTATAAAAATAATTTTCCCTGATACACAATGATTTTTGTTTAGTGGACCGAAAGCTACTGAATTCGAATTGCAGACTTCCAATTTCATTCGTTTTTTTTTAAATAGAACAGTTAATGAATTTAGGGCAGCACGGTGGTGTAGTGGTTAGCGCTGTCACCTCACAGCAAGAAGGTCCAGGTTCGAGCCCCATAGCCAGCGAGGACCTTTCGGTGCGGAGTTTGCATGTTCTCCCCGTGTCCGCGTGGGTTTCCTCCGGGTGCTCCGGTTTCCCCCACAGTCCAAAGACATGCAGGTTAGGTTAACTGGTAATTCTAAATTGACTGCAGATATGAATGTGAGTGTGAATGGTTGTCTGTGTCTATGTGTCAGCCCTGTGATGACCTGGCGACTTGTCCAGGGTGTACCCCGCCTTTCGCCCATAGTCAGCTGGGACAGGCTCCAGCTTGCCTGCAACCCTGTAGAACAGGATAAAGTGGCTACAGGAGATGAGAATTAATGAATTTAGGGCCATGTGGCCCTAAATTCTCCACTATTTTTCTTGCTTCATCATGACCCAATTCAAGATACTATGTCATGCATCACATAGTGGGCTTTCCCCATTCACGCAAGGCATTGTGGGATACAAATTTGAAACATGAAAGGCCGACTACAGTAACAGAAATTGAGAAGAAAAGACGTTATGTTGTGAAGGAAAGGAAACACAGGACCAAACTAATAAATATCAGCAGTCAGCGAGGACTTTTGTGTGATCAGCTGTACAAAATTAAAATAATATGAATGACATGGAGATGGAAGACATGTTGAACCAGGAGATCTGCTGTCTCATGGGCTGTGGGGAGTTTGGGAATAGCCACAAAGTGAACTGCCTTAGAAAATGGTCAACTATGGTGAGAATAACTTTATTACCTTGTGATGGTGATAAACCAGTGACAAAATCAAGAGCAATGTATGACCAGGGGTGACCAGGGACAGGGAGAGGGTGCAGCAGGCCAGCTGGCAGGAGATGAGAGGACTTTCCTCAAGCACAGACAGTGCAGGCAGATACACAGGCACAGGTGTCTGTCTCCATGGTAGGCCACCAAAAATGTCACCTGAGGAGAGTCAGGGTGTGGTGGTGTGGTTCAAACAAGAAGTATGTCCCCATTTGAGGACCTGCGAATGAACAGAGTCTGGGACAAACAAGCGATTAGGTGGACCATTACCTGGGTCTAGTTGCATCTGCTGTGCCTCTCTTACCAAGGACAATCTCTCAGAAGACTGCCACCACAACACAGGCTGAAGGGAGGATAGGATCAGGACAGGAGGGAGTCTCATCAGTGACATGTTGGTGGGAAAGTGCATCAGGCTTCACATTTCTGGACCCAGGTCTGTAGGTGAGAGTAAACTTAAAATAACTAAAAAATAATGCCCAACATGCTTGATGAGAGTTTAGTTTTTTTGCTGTCTGGATATATGCCAGGTTTTTGTGGTCAGTCCATACCATGAATGGTTGTTCTGCCCTTCTAGCCAGTGCCTCCACTCTTCTAAAGCCAACTTAACAGCTAGCAGCTCCCTATTGCCAACATCGTAGTTACCTTCAGCTGGAGAGAGATGTCGGGAAAAGAAGGTGCAGGAATGGAGTTTTTGATCATGAACAGAGTGTTGGGAGAGGACTGCCCCAACTCTGGTGTCAGAGGCATCCACATCAACAATGAACTGACATGATGGATTGGGTTGGATCAGGATGGGAGCAGAGATGAAGAGGCTTTTTAACTTGGAAAAGGTATCTTCATCCTCAGGGATCCAAGAAAATTGAGTGGAGGAGGAAGTGAGTTTGGTGAGAGGAGCTGCTACCTTATGTAGTCCTGAATGAACCGGTGGTTGAAGTTTTCAAACCCCAAAAATTGCTGAAGCTGCTTTCGAGTGGAGGGTCTTGGCCACTCTCCCACTGCTCAGATCTTTTCTGGGTCAGCCTTCACCTGCCCGCTCTCAACAGTGTAGCCCAGGAAGCTCACAAAATTGGCATGGAATTCACACTTCTCAGCTTTCACAAAAAGTTTATTCTCCAAAAGCCTCTGGAGAACCTGGTGGACATGGGAGACATGATCAGACATGTGCTGAGAGAAGATCAGAATATCATCAAGGTATGCAAACACAAAGCGGTTCAGTAAATCTCTTAGTACATTGTTGACTAGAGCTTGGAAGACTGCAGGAGCATTGGTTAACCCAAAAAGCATTACCAGATACTTGAAGTATCCAAGGGGTGTGTTGAATGCAGTCTTCCATTCATCTCCCTCTCTGATCCGAATGAGGTGGTAAGCATTCCGAAGGTGTAGCTGAGAAAACACTTTGGCACCTTGAAGGAGCTCAAAAGCAGAAGTAATTAAAGGCCGATGGTATTTGTTCTTCACAGTGATGTTCTTTAACCCACAGTAGTCAATGCAGGGGTGTAATATATGTTCTTTCTTGGAAACAAAGAAGAAGCCAGTACCAACAGGAGAGGAAGATGGTCTGATTATACCTGCAGGTAAAGAGTCATTGTGGCAGTGGGGGCATGGTCAAGCACCGGTCTGTGACAGGAGGGCGGAGTCAGGGAAGGTGAGTGGCAGAATCACTACACCTGAGAGCAATTAACCTGTGTTTGTGTGTGTCTTCCCAGTGACCACGCCCTATTTAAGGAGGGAGAGCGAGAGCAGAGGAGCTCATCCCCGGACGAGACGCTAGTGTGAGTGTGTCTCTATTTGTGGAATAAAAATATTGTTAGACTGAAAAGTGTGGCAATAAAGCCTTGTATAAACCTGATCTCTGTCCTGCCGTCCTCTGTGCTCCACCCACACGCAGGGAACGTTTACAGTGGTGCAGAAACCCGGGAAAGTGGAGCACCAACCAAGCAGCCCCATGGAATCCTCCCCGTTCGCCGACCTGGTCCACGCCCTCGCCACGGCTCAGCAAAGCCAGCACCAGGCGCTCGTCACACTCCAGAAGGAACAAGAGCGGCGCTTCGAAGCCCTGGTGCTGGCCCAGCAGGAAGACCGCGAGGCGTTCCGGCACCTCCTCACGTCGGCGGGGTCCACCAGTGCTCCGGCCGTGGGCCCGTCTCCCCTCACTGTCACCAAGATGGGCCCGCAGGACGACCCCGAGGCGTTCATCACGCTGTTTGAACAGGTCGCAGAAGCCTCGGGGTGGCCGATGGAGCAGCGCGCGGCGCGCCTTCTCCCCCCCCTAACGGGAGAGGCACAGCTGGCCGCGCTACAGCTCCCCGCCGACCGCCGGCTGACCTACGCGGACCTCCACCGGGCCGTCCTCCAGCGCGTGGGGTGCACACCAGAGCAACAGCGCCAGCGCTTCCACGCTCTGCGATTGGAGGAAGTCGGCCAGCTATTCGCGTTCGGCCAGCAGCTCCGGGACGCCTGCTGGCGGTGGTTGAGGGCCAACAATCGCGATGCCGAGGGGATCATCGACCAGGTGGTGCTGGAACAATTCATCGCCTGCTTACCAGCAGGAACCGCGGAGTGGGTCCAGTGCCACCGCCCAGCGTCGCTGGATCAGGCAGTCGAGCTGGCGGAGGATCATTTGGCGGCTGTTCCGGCGGCAGGACAGCAGATGACGTCGACCCTTCTCTCAACTGTAATGGAAGACGGAGAGTCACCTGACACGGTGGAGAAAATAGCTGCTTAGCCGAGTACTCCGTTGTGGCATCTTACACATTTAACCGTTAGCTACATAATAGTAGGCATCTCCCTACCCAAAGCTGGTCCAGGTTATAGATAAAGCACCTAGGAAACAACGATAAGCAGGCTGAAAAACACCGGGCGACAGAACCCTAAAAACACCGCTGTCATGCCAGTCGGCTGTACCAGCAATGATGCTAATTCACCGGCGCATCAGGAAGAAGACGGTGACCGTGCATCAGGTAACATCACTGAAGATGTCACAAATATTTTCTCTTTCCTGAAACAAATATCGGGTGAGCTCCAGAGCTTGGGAGAAATACGCAAAGCCACTTCATCAATGGAGGAGAAACTAACAACTCTGGTGACATGGATTAGTGAGGTGGAGGGGAGGCTCGGCTTTTTGGAGCAGTTCGACAACCACCTGAAGGCTAACCCCCCCAGCTACTAAAAATGAGGTGGCGGCTCTCCGTGAGAGGCTGGATGACATGGAAGACCAGAATAGACAGAATAATTTGCGCTTTGTCGGCTTTCCCGAGGGCTGCGAGTCAAGTGACCCGATCATGTTTTTGGAGAAGGTTTTACCCGAAATGCTGGTGTGGCAGTGGGGGCGTGGTCAAGCGTCGGTCTGTGACAGGAGGGCGGAGTCAGGGAAGGTGAGTGGCAGAATCACTACACCTGAGAGCAATTAACCTGTGTTTGTGTGTGTCTTCCCAGTGACCGCGCCCTATTTAAGGAGGGAGAGCGAGAGCAGAAGAGATCTCTCCCGAACCAGACACCTGATGTGTGTGTGCGTGTGTCTGGCTGTGTGTGTGTTTGAGAGACCACTGAAAAGTGTAAAAATAAAACAATTGTTGAACCTGATCTCTGTCCTGCCGTCCTCTGTGCTCCACCCCTTCATAAGAACTGTTACAGTGGTGCTGGAACCTGGGACCTGGATCACAGCAGCCTAACAGCCCCATGGAGTCCTCCCCGTTCGCTGAACTGGTCCACGCCCTCGCCACGGCCCAGCAAAGCCAGCACCAGGCGCTACTCACCCTCCGAAAAGAGCAAGAACAGCGGTTCGAGGCCCTGGTGTTGGCCCAACAGGAAGATCGAGAGGCGTTCTGGCACCTCCTCGCGTCGGCGGGGTCCACCAGCGCTCTTACTGCGGGCCCGTCTCCCCTCATCATCACCAAGATGGGCCCGCAGGACGACCCCAAGGCGTTCATCGCGCTCTTTGAGCAGGTCGCTGAAGCCTCAGGGTGGCCGATGGAGCAGCGCGCGGCGCGCCTCCTCCCCCTGCTAATGGGAGAGGCACAGCTGGCCGCGCTTCAGCTCCCCGCCGACCGCCGGCTGGCCTATGTGGACCTCCGCCGGGCCGTCCTCCAGCGCGTGGGGCGCACCCCAGAACAGCAGCGCCAGCGCTTCCGCGCGTTGCGCTTGGAGGAAGTCGGCCGGCCGTTCGTGTTTGGCCAGCAGCTCCGGGACGCCTGCTGGCGGTGGTTGAGGGCCGACAACTGCGACGCCGAGGGAATCATCGACCAGGTGGTGCTGGAACAGTTCATCGCGCGCTTGCCAGCAGGAACTGCGGAGTGGGTCCAGTGCCACCGCCCGGCGTCGCTGGATCGGGCAGTCGAACTGGCGGAGGATCATTTGGCGGCTGTCCCGGCGGCAGGACAGCAGACGGCATCTTCTCTTCTCTCCTCCTCTCTCTCTCTCTCTCTCTCTCCCCCTCCTCCTGTGTCCCGTCCTCACCCCATTCCCCCACTGCGGAGGCGGGGGCCGGCACCACCCCAGCCGGCCAGCCGCACCCATGGTGCCCTCCCATTTCTCCCTTCTGTGTCTGTCTCTCCCCCACCTCAGGTGAGTGAGCCCCAGATCACCGGTGCAGAGGGAAAGCCCGGGCCGGTTTGCTGGTGCTGCGGGGAGCCGAGCCACTTCCAACAGCAGTGCACGGCGATGGAGGTGGGCGTGGTGGTTCGGACCCCCGACGCGCCAGAGGCCGCCCTCGATCGGGCCGGAGCGTATCGCATACCGGTGATTATCCAAGGGGATACATATCAGGCGTTGGTGGATTCTGGCTGTAATCAGACCTCAATTCACCAAAGCCTGGTGCAAAACGAGGCATTGGGGGGAGCACGGGGGGTGAAGGTGTTGTGTGTGCACGGGGATATTCACCGCTACCCTTTGGTGTCAGTCCACATTTTTTTCCAAGGGGAAAAATTTATAGTGAAGGCGGTGGTTAATCCTCGCCTTACCCACTCTTTAATTTTGGGGACTGATTGGCCGGGATTTTGGGGTTTGATGACATGCTTAGTAAAGAGTGGGTCCTGCCATTTAGCAGGGGGAGGTCCCGGTGTCGCTTTGGCGGGAGCAGCTGTCACAGAGCCATCTACGTCATCTCCGCGTCAGAGTGAGGAGCCCCAGGCTCCTCCTGTCTCTCTCGGGGAATTCCTCGCGGATTTCCCGTTAGAACAATCGCGAGACGAGACTCTGCGACATGCGTTTGACCAAGTGAGAGTAATCGATGGTCAAACGCTTCCGCCGAACGCCACCCCGTCCTTCCCCTATTTCTCTATTATGAAGGATAGATTATACCGAGTGACGCAGGACACTCAGACAAAAGAGCGAGTCATGCAGCTTTTAATTCTGAAGAGCCGCCGGGAATTGGTATTCCAGGCGGCTCACTTTAATCCCATGGCTGGACACTTAGGGCAGGATAAAAGACTAGCCCGAATAATGGCCCGATTCTATTGGCCGGGGATTCGCGGTGATGTTCGTAGGTGGTGTACGGCATGCCACGAATGCCAGTTAGTAAATACAGCGGCCATTCCAAAAGCGCCTTTGCGTCCTCTTCCGTTAATCGAGACCCCATTTGAGAGAATTGGGATGGATCTCGTCGGGCCATTAGATCGGTCAGCATGAGGATACCGCTTTATATTAGTTCTGGTGGACTATGCAACGCGATACCCGGAAGCAGTGCCTCTGCGCAATATTTCAGCACGCAGTATTGCAGAAGCGCTCTTCCGTGTCATCTCCCGAGTTGGAATCCCGAAAGAGATTCTGACTGATCAAGGCACTACGTTTATGTCACGAACACTTGCCAAACTGTATGGGTTATTGGGGATTAAGCCGATCCGCACCAGCGTGTATCACCCACAAATGGACGGTTTAGTGGAACGGTTCAACCGCACCCTCAAAAATATTATTAAAAAATTCGTAAGTGAGGACGCACGTAATTGGGATAAGTGGCTCGAGCCCTTGTTGTTCTCAGTGCGAGAGGTCCCCCAAGCCTCCACGGGGTTCTCCCCGTTTGAATTATTATATGGGCGTAAGCCACGCGGCATCCTAGACGTGCTGCAGGAAAATTGGGAGGAGGGACCTTCACAAAGCAAGAACGAAATTCAATACGTTATGGACCTGCACGCAAAACTCCACACGCTCACCCACCTAACTCAGGAGAATTTGCGGCAGGCCCAGGAACGGCAAGCCCGCCTGTACAACAAGGGTACGCGCCTTAGAGAGTTCACACCGGGAGATAAGGTACTCGTACTGTTGCCCACATCGAGCTCCAAATTGATAGCCAAGTGGCAAGGACCCTTTGAGGTCACACGGCGAGTCGGGGACGTTGACTATGAGGTGAGGCGAACGGACAGGGGTGGGGCGCTACAGATTTACCACCTCAATCTGCTTAAACTCTGGAATGAGGAGGTCCCCGTGGCGTTGGTGTCGGTGATTCCGGAGAAGGCGGAGCTGGGGCCGGAGGTTCAAAAAGGGGCATTGGCATTACGTACCTCTCCGGTCCCCTGTGGAGACCGCCTCTCCCCAACCCAACTCACGGAGGTCGCCCAGTTGCAGACCGAGTTTTCGGATGTGTTCTCGCCCCTGCCCGGTCGCACTAACCTCATAGAGCACCACATAGAGACGCCCCCGGGGGTGGTAGTGCGTAGCCGCCCTTACAGGCTACCCGAACACAACAAAAAGGTGGTTCGGGATGAACTTGAGACTATGCTCGAAATGGGCATCGTCGAGGAGTCCCACAGTGACTGGAGCAGCCTGGTGGTCTTGGTACCCAAGGCCGACGGGTCGGTCCGGTTCTGTGTGGACTATAGAAAAGTCAACGTGGTGTCTAAATTTGACGCGTACCCAATGCCTCGTATTGATGAGTTGCTCGATTGACTCGGCACGGCTCGCTTTTTTCGACACTGGATTTGACAAAGGGATATTGGCAGATTCCCTTGACTCCACTATCCCGAGAAAAAGCGGCCTTTTCCACACCGTTTGGTTTACACCAATTCGTTACACTTCCGTTTGGGCTGTTTGGGGCACCTGCGACGTTTCAGCGGCTGATGGATAGAGTCCTCCGCCCCCACGCCACTTATGCGGCCGCGTATCTAGATGATATAATCATCTATAGTAATGACTGGCCGAGGGACCTTGAACATCTGAGGGCCGTCCTTAGGTCGCTGAGGCGAGCGGGGCTCACGGCCAACCCAAAGAAGTGTGCAATTGGGCGGGTGGAAGTACGGTATCTGGGCTTCCACTTGGGCAACGGGCAGGTGCGTCCCCAAATTAATAAGACGGCAGCGATTGCGGCCTGCCCGAGGCCCAAGACCAAAAAGGGGGTGAGACAGTTCTTGGGGCTGGCTGGCTATTACCGTAGGTTTATACCTAATTATTTGGACGTCACCAGCCCGCTGACTGATCTCACTAAAAAGGGGGCACCAGATCCGGTCCAGTGGACGGAGCAATGCCAGCGGGCTTTTCAGAGGCAAAGGCTGCACTGTGTGGGGGGCCACTTTTACACTCCCCTGACTTTTCTCTCCCCTTTGTGTTACAGACCGATGCGTCGGACAGAGGGCTGGGGGCAGTTTTGTCCCAGGAGGTGGAGGGGGAGGACCGCCCCGTCCTCTACATCAGTAGGAAGCTGTCAGTGCGTGAGGGGTGCTACAGCACCACTGAAAAGGAGTGTCTGGCGATCAAGTGGGCGGTCCTCAGCCTCCATTATTACCTGCTGGGGCGCCCTTTCACCCTCTGTTCGGACCACGCGCCCCTCCAGTGGCTCCACCACATGAAAGATGCCAACGCGCGGATCACCCGTTGGTATCTGGCACTCCAACCCTTTAATTTCAAGGTGGTCCACAGGCCGGGGGCGCAGATGGTCGTGGCGGACTTCCTCTCCCGTCAAGGGGGGGGGGAGTCGGCTGCAGGCCGGATGGCTGCCCGGCCTGAGTCGGGCGGTGGAGGTATGTGGCAGCGGGGGCGTGGTCAAGCGCCGGTCTGTGACAGAAGGGCGGAGTGAGGGAAGGTGAGTGGCAGAATCACTACACCTGAGAGCAATTAACCTGTGTTTGTGTGTGTCTTCCCAGTGACCGCGCCCTATTTAAGGAGGGAGAGCGAGAGCAGAAGAGATCTCTCCCGAACCAGACACCTGATGTGTGTGTGCGTGTGTCTGGCTGTGTGTGTGTTTGAGAGACCACTGAAAAGTGTAAAAATAAAACAATTGTTGAACCTGATCTCTGTCCTGCCGTCCTCTGTGCTCCACCCCTTCATAAGAACTGTTACAGCTGGAAATACCCATACCCTCTGGATGATGGTTTATTGAACGTGCTCACAGAATCGGTCCCCAAATCTCGGAAAACAAGCGCTACGGTCGGACACTGATTGCTAGATTCATACGGTCGGGGGACAGAGACCGCATGTTACGCACATCTCAGGGGGAAAGGAGAACTTCAGTGGAATGGGAAACAAGTCATGATTTTTCCCGATTTCTCCAGGGGCACTGTGGCCAAGCGAGACACGTTCAGAGAGTGTAAGAAGGTTCTGCACCAACATGGAGTGAAGTTCGCTCTTCAGTATCCAGCCACACTCCGAGTCGACACAAAAGAGGGGTCCCGCTGCTTTGACAATCCCAAGACAGCCATGAACTTCATTAGAAGTGAGCTATCCCAGCAGACTGGAGACGCAGAGTGATCGATCCGGCACACCAGCCTCCTCCTGGTTTCCCTCTTTCCACTTTTCCTGCTGATACCTCTTTTATCATCTTTTTAGGAATTACCATGTCCATTTTCTCTTTTTTCTTTCCCATCCACGGGATAAGTTACAGTGGTGCTTGAAAGTTTGTGAACCCTTTAGAATTTTCTATATTTCTGCATAAATATGACCTAAAACATCATCAGACTTTCACACAGGTCCTAAAAGTAGATAAAGAGAACCCAGTTAAACAAATGAAACAACAATATCATACTTGGTCATTTATTTATTGAGGAAAATGATCCAATATTACATATCTGTGAGTGGCAAAAGTATGTGAACCTTTGCTTTCAGTATCTGGTGTGACCCCCTTGTGCAGCAATAACTGCAAATAAACTTTCTGGTAACTGTTGATCAGTCCTGCACACTGGCTTGGAGGAATTTTAGCCCGTTCCTCCAAACAGAACAACTTCAACTCTGGGATGTTGGTGGGTTTCCTCACATGAACTGCTCGCTTCAGGTCCTTCCACAACATTTCCATTGGATTAAGGTCAGGACTTTGACTTGGCCATTCCAAAACATTAACTTTATTCTTCTTTAACCATTCTTTGGTAGAATTACTTGTGTGCTTAGGGTCATTGTCTTGCTGCATGACCCACCTTCTCTTGAGATTCAGTTCATGGACAGATGTCCTGACGTTTTCCTTTAGAATTCGCTGGTATAATTCAGAATTCATTGTTCCATCAATGAACAGTGCCATTCTGGCCCAGATGCAGCAAAACAGGCCCAAACCATGATACTACCACCACCATGTTTCACAGATGGGATACGGTTCTTATGCTGGAATGCAGTGTTTTCCTTTCTCCAAAATAACGCTTCTCATTTATACCAACAAGTTCTATTTTGGTTTCATCTGTCCACAAAACATTTTTCCAATAGCCTTCTGGCTTGTCCATGTGATCTTTAACAAACTGCAGATGAGCAGCAATGTTCTTTTTGGAGAGCAGTGGCTTTCTCCTTGCAACCCTGCCATGCACACCATTGTTGTTCAGTGTTCTCCTGATGGTGGACTCATGAACATTAACATTAGCCAATGTGAGAGAGGCCTTCAGTTGCTTAGAAGTTACCCTGGGGTCCTTTGTGACCTCACCGACTATTACACGCCTTGCTCTTGGAGTGATCTTTGTTGGTCGACCACTCCTGGGGAGGGGAACAATGGTCTTGAATTTCCTCCATTTGTACACAGTCTGTCTGACTGTGGATTGGTGGAGTCCAAACTCTTTAGAGATGGTTTTGTAACCTTTTCCAGCCTGATGAGCATCAACAACGCTTTTTCTGAGGTCCTCAGAAATCTCCTTTGTTCGTGCCATGATACACTTCCACAAACATGTGTTGTGAAGATCAGACTTTGATAGATCCCTGTTCTTTAAATAAAACAGGGTGCCCACTCACACCTGATTGTCATCCCATTGATTGAAACACCTGACTCTAATTTCACCTTCAAATTAACTGCTAATCCTAGAGGTTCACATACTTTTGCCACTCACAGATATGTAATATTGGGTCATTTTCCTCAATAAATAAATGACCAACTATAATATTTGTGTCTCATTTGTTTAACTGGGTTCTCTTTATCTACTTTTAGGACTTGTGTGAAAATCTGATGATGTTTTAGGTCATATTTATGCAGAAATATAGAAAATTCTAAAGGGTTCACAAACTTTCAAGCATCACTGTAAGTGCCCACTTAACATGGATTTCCTTGCAGTCTACAACTGCTGTTGAGATTTGAAAATGACTTGAAGTATTATTTTCTCTACAAAATTAGCCTAGTGCATATTTAAGCACTCACCCGATACCACATTGTATCTAAAAAAGAATGACTATTTGTGCTGTCCATACTAAAGGTGCCTAAATGTTTCTGTACTATTACTTTGGTAGGATGCTACTGATGGACTTGGTTTTGTCAGAGTTGCTTTACTGACAGTTATGGACTTGTAAGGGTTTATAGTGTGCAGTGTTCAGGGTTTGCGCAGTTTATTCATGGTTCTGTACTGTTTAATCTGTGATTATTGCTATTATTATTTTTGTTTGCTTTTTGCTTTTCATTTTTATACATCCATGACAGTCTCACTTGCAAAAACAAGACATGGAACCTGCTCACTACCACAGTGTGGCAGCAGGGGCGTGGTCAAGCGTTGGTTTGTGAATGGAGGGCAGAGTCAGGGAAGGTAAGTGGCAGAATCACTGCATCTGATGTGAATTAACCTGTGTTTGTGTGTCTTCCCCAGTGACTGCACCCTTTAAAAAGAGAGAGACAGCAGAGAAAGGGAGCTCTTTCCCCAACCAGAACACTTGTGTGTGTGCGTGTGGCTGGGAGAGTGTGGAAACCTGAAAAGCTATTAATAAAAAAGAGGTTTTGTAACACTCAGTTCTGGCCTGCCATGCTTCTGTGCTCCACCCACCTCCAACAATCCTTACAGTGGTGCTGAAACCCGGGATTGGGAGTACAGAAGAGAACAGCCCCATGGAGTCCTCCCCCTTCAAGGACCTGGTCCATGCCCTCGCCACGGACCACCAGAGCCAGCACCAGGCGCTGGTTGCCCTCCGGAAGGAGCAGGAACAACGGTTCGAAGCCCTGGTGCTGGTACAGCAGGAAGATTGCCAGGCGTTCCGGCACCTCCTCGTGTCGGCGGGGTCCACCACCACCAGCGCTGCGGACCCTCCCCGCCTCATCCTAATGAAGATAGGTCCGCAGGACAACCCCGAAGCCTTCCTCGCTCTTTTTGAGCAGGCAGCAGAGGAGTGGGGTTGGCCAGTGGAACAGCGCGCGGCACGCCTCCTTCCCCTGCTAATGGGCGAGGCACAGCTGGCCGCACTACAGCTCCCCACTGACAGCCGGCTGGTCTATGCTGACCTCCACAGAGCCGTCCTCCAATGCATGGGGCGCACCCCGGAGCAGCAATGGCAGTGCTTCCGCGCGCTGCGCCTGGAGGAGGTTGGCCGGCCGTTTGCATTTGGCCAGCAACTCCGGGACACCTGCCGGCAGTGACTGAGGGCCGACAACCGCGATGCCGAGGCAATCGTTGACCTGGTGGCGCTGGAGCAATTCATCGCCCGACTTCCAGAAGGAACAGCGGAGTGGGTCCAGTGCCATCGCCCAGCATCACTGGATCAGGCCATCGTGCTGGCAGAGGACCATATGGCAGCTGTTCCGAAGGCAGGACAGCATGTCTCCTCTTCTTCCCTCTCTTCTCTCTCTCTCTCCCCTTCTGTTCCTCGCCCTCACCCCATTCCCCCACCGCGGAGATGGGGGCCGGCTCCACCCCAGCCGGCCCACCGCACCCGTGGTGCCCTACCATTTCCTACTTCCGTATCTGTGTCTTCCCCTCCTCAGGTGAGTGAGCTCCGGAACACCGGTGCAGAGAGAGAGCCTGGGCCGGTTTGCTGGTGCTGCGGGGAGCCGGGGCGCTGCGGGGAGCCAGGGCACCTCCAACATCAGTGCTCGGCGATGGAGGTGGGCGCAGTGGTCCGGATCCCCGACGTGCCAGGGACCGCCCTCGATCGGGCCAGAGTGTATCGCATACCGGTGAGTATCCAAGGGGATACATATAAGGCTTTGGTGAACTCCGGCTGTAATCAGACCTCAATCCAACAAAGCCTGGTGCAAGATGAGGCACTGGGGAGAGCACAATTGGTGAAGGTGTTGTGTGTGCATGGGGATGTTCACAACTACCCTTTAGTATCGATCCACATTCTGTTTCGAGGGGAGAAATTTAGAGTAAAGGCAGCGGTTAATCCTCGGCTTACCCACTCGATAATTTTGGGGACTGATTGGCCGGGATTTAGGGAATTAATGTCACATTTAGTGAAGAGTGGGGCCTGCCATAATTTAGCGGGGGGAGGTCCCGGTGTGGCATTGGCAGGAGCAGCTGTCACAGAGCTGTCTACGTTATCACCACATCAGAGTGAGGAGCAGCAGGCTACTCCTCCCTCTCTCGGGGAATCCCTCATGGATTTCCCATTGGAGCAGTCGCAAGACGAGACTCTGTGGCATGCGTTTGACCAAGTGAGAGTAATCGATGGGCAAACGCTCCAGCCAAACACCATCCTGTCCTTCCCCTATTTTTCCATTATTAAGGATAGGTTATACCGAGTGACGCAGGACACTCAGACTAAGGAACCGATAATGCAGCTTTTAATCCCAAAGAGCCGCAGGGAATTTATATTCCAGGAGGCTCACTTTAATCCCATGGCCGGACACTCGGGGCAGGATAAGACACTAGCCCGAATAATGGCCCGGTTCTATTGGCCAGGGATTCGCGGTGATGTCCGTAGGTGGTGTACGGCATGCCATGAATGCCAGTTAGTAAACCCAGTGGCCATTCCAAAAGCGCCTTTGTGCCCTCTGCCATTAATCGAGACCCCGTTCGAAAGAATTGGGATGGATCTCGTCGGTCCATTAGATCGGTCAACACGAGGATATCGCTTTATTTTAGTTCTGGTGGACTATGTAACGCAATATCAGGAAGCAGTGCCTCTTCGCAATATCTCAGCACGTGGTATTGCAGAAGCGCTCTTCCGCGTCATCTCCTGAGTCGGAATCCCCAAAGAGATTCTGACTGATCAAGGCACCATGTTTATGTCACGCACACTGCGTAAACTGTATGGGTTACTGGGAATTAAGCCTATCCGCACCAGCGTTTATCACCCACAAATGGATGGCTTAGTCAAACGGTTCAACCACACTCTCAAGAACATAATTTGGAAATTTGGAAATGAAGACGCATGCAACTGGGATAAATGGCTTGAGCCCCTGTTATTCGCAGTGCGAGAGGTCCCACAAGCCTCCACAGGGTTCTCCCCATTCGAATTATTATACGGGCGTAAGCCGCATGGCATTCTAGATGTGCTGCGTGAAAACTGGGAGGAGGGACCTTCAACAAGTAAGAATGAAATTCAGTACATTATTGACCTGCACGCCAAACTCCACACACTCATGCACCTGACCCAGGAGAATTTGCGGTAGGCCCAAGAACGTCAAGTCCATCTGTACGACAGGGGCACGTGCCTTAGGGAATTCACACCGGGAGATAAAGTACTCATGTTGTTGCCCACGTCGAGCTCCAAATTGATCGCCAGGTGGCAAGGACCCTTTTAGGTCACAT
Source organism: Neoarius graeffei (assembly GCF_027579695.1). Taxonomy (NCBI): domain Eukaryota; kingdom Metazoa; phylum Chordata; class Actinopteri; order Siluriformes; family Ariidae; genus Neoarius; species Neoarius graeffei. Next base: position 19,784,613 of record NC_083578.1, on the reverse strand, counting down.
GGCGAGTCGGGGACATCGAGTATGAGGTGAGGTGAATGGACAGGGGTGGGGTGTTACAGATTTACCACCTCAATCTATTAAAACTTTGGAATGAGGAGGTCCCCGTGGAGTTGGTGTCGGTGGTTTCAGAGAAGGCGGAGCAGGGGACGGAGGTTCAAAAGGGAAAATTGACATCGCCCACCACTCCAGTCCCCTGTGGAGACCACCTCTCTCTGACCCAACTCACGGAGGTCGCCAAGTTGCAGACAGAATTTTCTGACGTGTTCTCGCCCCTGCCCGGCCACACCCACCTCATAGAACACTACATTGAGACACCCCTGGGGGTAGTAGTGTGCAGCCGCCCTTACAGACTGCCTGAACACAAAAAAAAGTGGTTCGGGAAGAACTCGAGGCCATGCTTGAAATGGGCATCATCGAGGAGTCCCACAGTGACTGGAGCAGCCCGGTGGTCTTGGTTCCCAAGGCCGACGGGTCGGTCTGGTTCTGTGTGGACTATAGAAAAGTCAATGTGGTGTCTAAATTCGACGCGTACCCAATGCCTCGTATTGATGAGTTGCTCGATCAACTAGGCATGGCTCGTTTTTATTCAACACTGGATTTGACAAAGGGATATTGGCAGATCCCCTTGACTCCGCTATCCCGAGAGAAAACGTCCTTTTCCATGCCATTTGGCTTACACCAGTTTGTCACACTTCCTTTCGGACTGTTTGGGGCGCCCGCTACGTTCCAGCGGCTTATGGATAGGGTCCTCCGCCCCCACGCCACCTACATGGCCGCATACTTGGACGATATAATTATTTATAGTAATGACTGGCCGAGGCACTTAGATGACCTAAGGGCCATCCTTAGGTCGCTGAGGCGAGCGGGGCTCACAGCCAACCCGAAGAAGTGTGTGATTGGGCGGGTGGAAGTACGGTATCTGGGCTTCCACTTGGCAATAGGCAGGTGCGTCCCCAAATCAATAAGACAGCAGCGATTGCGGCCTGCCTGAGGCCCAAGACCAAAAAGGGGTTGAGACAGTTCCTGGGGCTGGCTGGCTACTATCGTAGGTTTATACCTAATTATTCGGACGTCACCAGCCCTCTGACTGATCTCACTAAAAAGGGGGCTCCAGATCTGGTCCAGTGGACGGAGCAATGCCAGCAGGCTTTCCCTGAGGTAAAGGCTGCACTGTGTGGGGGGCCACTGTTACACTCCCCTGATTTTTCTCTCTCCTTTGTTTTGCAGACAGACACATCGGACAGAGGGCTGGGGGCTGTTCTGTCCCAGGAGGTGGAGGGGGAGGACCATCCACAATAGAAAAGGAATGCCTCACCATCAAGTGGGCGGTCCTCACCCTCCGCTACTACCTGCTGGGGCGCCCTTTCACCTTCTGTTCGGACCACGCACCCCTGCAGTGGCTCCACCGTCTGAAGGATGCCAACGCGTGGATCACCCATTGGTATCTGGCACTCCAGCCATTTAAATTCGAGGTGGTCCACAGGCCGGGGGTGCAGATGATTGTGGCGGATTTCCTCTCCCATCAAGGGTGGGGGGGAGTCAGCTGCAGGTCGGACGGCTCCCCGGCCTGAGTCGGGCAGTGGGGGTATGTGGCAGTGGGGGTGTGGTCAAGCGTCAGTCTGTGAATGGAGGGTGGAGTCAGGGAAGGTAAGTGGCAGAATCACTGCACCTGACATGAATTAACCTGTGTTTGTGTCTTCCCCAGTGACCACACCCTTTAAAAGGAGAGATAGAGCAGAGAAAGGGAGCTCTCTCCCCAACCAGAGCACTTGTGTGTGTGCATGTGTGGCTGGGAGAGTGTGGAAAGCTGAAAAGCTATTAATAAAAAAGAGTTTTTGTAACACTCAGTTCTGGCCTGCCATGCTTCTGTGCTCCACCCACCTCCAACAATCCTTACACACAGCTATATACTGTATTTCCATGAAATATTACAATGTCTGTTCATGATAATAATAACTTATGCCTAGCCACCTGGAATGTCAATGGTTTAGGAAGCCCTGCTAAGAGGAATAAGGTTCTTTTCAGAATATCAGATATGATGATTTTTTTTTTTTTGCAAGAATGCCATATGTCTGTGAAGGATTCCAAAAAATTGCGTAAAGGGTGGGATATGTTTTTTGTAGTCCTGGCTCGAGCCATAGCAGAGATGTTATCACTTTAGTGAATAAGCATTTGCAGTTTAAATGCCTAAAAAAGGTGAAGGATAGTGAAGGGAGGTGTCTCACCATTTTAGCTGAAATCCAAGGGGAAAAAATAATATTGGCTAATTCATATGCCCCAAATGTTGATGAGCCCATGTTTTTTGCTAATTTTGAATGTACATTGACTGAGATGGAAAGTTATCCAATTATTTGGGCTGGGGACATAAATATTGTTATGGATGCAATTCTAGACAGAAGTGTCCCTACTAAGACTAGACCCCCAAAATCACTTCTCATGATTAAGAAACTGTGCTGTGCCCTGGGTCTGGTGGACATGTGGCGTTTACTTAATCCTGATAGGAGGGTGTAGTATTGGACCAGGTGAGTGGAGCACAGAAGCACGGCAGGCCAGAACTGAGTTCTCAATGAACTATTTATTCCTAGCTTTTCAGCCTTTTATCACTTCCCAGCCACGCACACACACACAAGTGTTCTGGTTGGGGAGAGCTCCCTTTCTCTGCTCTCCTCTCCTTTTAAAGGGCGCGGTCACTGGGGAAGACACACAAACACAGGTTAATCCCCATCAGGTGCAATGATTCCACCACTTACCTTCCCTGACTCCGCCCTCCATTCACAGACCGACACTTGGCCACGCCCCCGCTGCCACAGAGGGATTATACTTTTTTTTTCAGCAGTTCATGGAGTATTCACAAGGATCGATTTTTTTTTCAAAAGAAATACTTCCATCTACAATGTCATGTGCAATTGGCAACATACTAATATCAGACCACGCAAGAGTGACGCTTGACCTGGTGCCTATTAATGATGTGACAAAATCCCCAAGATGGAGATTCAACTCCTCCCTCTTGCAAGATGACAGCTTTAAGGCTATGCTGAAAACACAAATAGAGTTATTTATTGAAACAAATATTGCCTCTGTCTCATCAGTAGGTACAGTCTGGGAGGCCTTGAAAACCTTTATAAGGGGGCATGTTATTCAATTTTAATCACACAAGAAAAAACAAAACACAAGGAAGCTTGCAGACTTGGAGAGGAAAGTGGGAGAGGTAGAAGACAAATTAAAGCAGAACTATTCCCCACACAACTTAAAGACAGTCACGCAGCTTAAATATGAATATAATCGGATATCACTGAAGGTCGAGTTTGGACTGTTTAGAGCAAGACAAAGATATTTCGAGTCTGGGGATAAAGCTAGGAAACTCTTAGCATGCTATATTAAGCAACAGGAATCCAGGGCTATGATAACTGCTGTCCGTTCTCAAGGTGGGGGTCTTGTGACAAAATCATCAGACATAAATGAGGCCTTTAGAGATTTCTACATGGAACTGTACACCTCCACATCATCTTGCCAAAAGGAAGACATTCTTTCATTTTTGGTAGGGTTAGACCTCCTGGCTTTGAATATAGATCATTGTGAGATGCTTGACGCTGCAATCACGACCAAAGAAATAAAGGAAGTTATTCGAACGATGCAGTCTGGTAAATCACCAGGTCCCGGTGGGCTGATGACAGAATTTTATAAGTGCTTTTCGGATGAGTTCACTCCACTCTTGTTACAAATGTATAATGAAGCTTTTGAAAGAGGAGTGTTACCCCCCACTTTGTCTCAGGCTCTAATATCTCTAATCTTAAAGAAAAGCAAAGAGCCCATAGACTGTAAAAGCTATCACCCAATTTCTTTAATATCAATAGATACTAAAATACTCTCCAAAATCCTTGCAAATCGGCTCAGTAGTGTTATAACTACGCTAATACATCCAGATCAGGTGGGGTTCATACGTAAGAGATGTGCCTCAGATAACATCCGACATCTGATTAATGTTATGTGGATGGTTAGGAACAACAATACACCTACCGCAGCCATCTCACTTGATGCTGAAAAAGTTTTTGATTGCGTAGAGTGGCAATACCTTTTTCAAGTGCTGGAGATTTATGGTTTTGGGCAGACGTTTCTAAAGTGGGTAAAACTGTTATATAATGAGCCTCAAGCAGCTGTACAAACTAATGGCATAATTTCTTCACATTTCAAGCTAGGTCATGGGACCCGACAAGGCTCACCTCTCTCCCCATTACTGTTTTGTTTAGCATTGGAACCTTTAGCCGCAGCAATTCGTAAAGACCCTAATAGCCCTGGAGTTTGTATTGCGAGGACCACACACAAACTTATGCTATATACTGATGATATTTTAATGTTCATTATGGACCCAGGCAAATCTATTCCTACAATGCTCAAAATTATAAAATCTTTCTCTAGCTTTTCAGGTTATAGAGTGAATTGGACGAAGTCTGAGGCTCTCCCTTTGGCAACATATTGCCTTAAAACATTATTTCAAGCTGGCTCATTCCAGTGGCCCCCTCAGGGAATAAAGTATCTGGGAATATTATGCCCTAGGCAATTAGACAAAATAGTGCAATGTAATTTTGAACCACTCTTAGAAAAAATTTCCAAATCTATTGTTTTATTATTATGCAATCAACCTGAGGCACCTGGCACACTAGGCATTACCTCCAGAAAGAGCGCCACCTTGGTACACAATAGAGCAGTCAATGTGTGTTTCCCTACCTCCATTGCTATTCTTATCAGCAAGAATGCCTCCAAATGTTCGTTCCCATCCCATTATCTCTCATTTACAGGGACTATGGAAAAAAGTGTCTCATATATTTAAAATCAACCCCTTTCTAAGCTTATCCTCTGGCCTGTGGGACAACCCCAAACTCCTTATTAATAAATCACCACCTATATGGAGGGAGTGGGTGATTAAGGGAGTACATACTCTGGGTGATCTTTATAAAGATGGTGTCCTTAAGTCATTTGACAATCTGGTTGAACAATTCAAGCTAGCCAACAATCAATTTCGGAGATATCTTCAGCTGAGACACCTCCTTGTTACTACTTTTGGCTCTACACACACACCACCTCAGGGCATGGACCTCATTAAAGAGATTTTGCGGATCGCAGAGATTGGACATGGGGCTTCCCATTATTACTCTATGCTTATGAACAATACTGGTTTTCTGTCCAACACAGCTCTGAAAAACTTATGGGAGAGGGACCTGAACATAACAATTGAAGAAAACGATTGGGATACAATTGTTGGAATCACTAAACAAGTCTCCAGAGATATCAAAATAAGATTAATTCAATTTAAAAATTTTCATCGATTCTATTGGTACCCAAGTAGGCTATTCATGTTAGGTATAAGGGAAACGCCAGACTGCTGGAGGTGTGAAGGGGAGCTGGGCACCGTAACACATGCTCTATGGTCATGTCCAAAGATTCAGACATTTTGGAAAAGAGTTCATGAGGCTATCACTGAGGTCATGAGTGGATTCTGAGTTTTGCCCCAGTCTTTACATATTAGGCAACCTTAAGTCCATAGCCCATATTGTAAAACCCCTAACCAGTTGGATCCAGACAAGTATAATCATTGGCAAACAGATGATAATGAGAAAGTGGAAAGATGCAGAAGGCCCGCTATTTCAAGACTGGCTTATAGAGCTAGGCAAAGTCATGGCTTTCGAAAGAATATCTTGTAGTATAATGAACGATATTGATAAATATAATGAGAAATGGGGAATGTTCTTAAGATTATATTCTTTACATGGCAGCTAAAAGGTATGTGCATACACTCTGATCACTGTGGCCTGTTCTTGGGGGACTGTCATGGAAATTAGGATGGAGATGGACTGGGTGCAATACAGGGATCTGTTTTACTGGAAGACTACCTGTGGACACTGAACATCACATGGGACAATGAATGGGCACGCAGCAATGTTGTGGTGGTTTCCTGGAAAGATGGCTTAACACATCATGCATGAACTAAATTTTCTTGTCATGGACTGTTTATTTTATTTATTTATATATATATTTTTTAATTTATTTTCTTGTTAATATATATTTTTATTATTTTATTGTATTTTATTTGTTAGGGTTTTGCTGGGATTCGAACCTGGTTCGTTGGTGTGATAATCCAGCAAACCCCCACTAGGCCACCAGGGGGATGACTCAAATGCAGAGGCGTGAGGCGGAAGTAGAAAAAGAATCAAAAGGTTTATTTAAACTATATACACTATATACAGGGCAAAACAAAAGACAAAAAAAAAACAAAGAGTATAATCCAAAAGAAAAGCAAAGTGCAAAAATTCAAAAGCTAAGAAGATCAAAAAACACAGTACAAAGGAAACTGGAGATAAACATAACAGCACAAAGACTCCGTGACAAGAGGACTGAACTCAGGGGTATAAATAGACAAACTAATTAAGGACACAGGTGAAGATAATTAGGCAATTAACACAAACACAAGACACAGGAACAGTGGCGGCCTCTAGAGGCCAAAATAAACACGACATGAAAAGGAAATAACAGCGGCCTCTAGAGGCCAAAACAGTCCTAGTCCTAACAGGACCCCCCCCTCTAGGAGCGTCTCCTGACGTTCCCAGGGCGATCCGGATGGGCCGAATGGAAGTCCCGACATAGTTCTTTATCAAGGACATCCCGAGCAGGAACCCAGCAGCGCTCCTCAGGACCATAGCCCTCCCAGTCCACCAGATATTGCAACCCGCCGCGGACCCGGCGGGAGTCAAGCAGGCGATTCACAGTGAACACAGTCTGCCCCTGGAAGATGCGGGGGGGTGGGGGGTTCCTAGGGGCAGGGGCATACGTAGACGTCAGTACGGGCCGTAACAGGGAAACATGGAAAGTGGGGTTGATCCTCAGAGTCCGGGGCAACTGGAGCCGGTAGGAGACAGGGTTCACCCTGCGCACCACCTTGAAGGGGCCAATGTAGCGAGGAGCAAGCTTGCGGTTCTCCACCCGCAGTGGAAGGTCCTTAGTGGACAGCCAAACACGCTGCCCAGGGCGGAAAGCGTGTGCAGGTCTTCTATGGCGGTTGGCCTGAGTCTGGTTGGTTCTGGAGGTCTGTATGAGGGTCTTCCTGACCTTGCTCCAGGTCTTGCGACACCGTCTCACATATTGGTTGACCGAGGGCACCCCCGCGTCCTCCTCCTGGTCCGGGAACAGAGGTGGCTGGAACCCGAATTGGCACTGGAATGGCGACAGCTTGGTGGCCGATGACTGCAGGGTGTTGTGGGCGTACTCCGCCCATGGCAGCCAGGTGCTCCACGATGTCGGGTTATCCATAGCCAGGCCTCGCAGGGTGGTTTCCAGGTCCTGGTTGAGCCTCTCCGTCTGACCATTGGACTGTGGGTGAAACCCAGAGGAGAGGCTGGCAGTGGCTCCGATGACCTTGCAGAACCCGTGCCACACTCGGGAGGAGAACTGGGGCCCTCGGTCTGAGACGATGTCCTGTGGAAGACCAAAGACTCGGAAAACATGATTAAACAAAAGTTTCGCAGTTTCAAGAGCAGAGGGGAGTTTGCACAGTGGTATGAAGCGGCAGGCCTTGGAGAATCTGTCAACTAAGACCAAAATGACCGTGTTACCTTGTGACTCAGGGAGACCCGTGATAAAGTCGACTGCCACGTGGGACCAGGGACGCCGGGGAATGGTCAGAGGATGCAGGAGACCCTGGGGACGCTGTCGTGGGTTCTTGGTTCTGGTGCAAACCTCACAGGACAGGACAAATGACCTTACTTCCTTCTCCATGTTAGGCCACCAGAAGCGTCTTTTCAGGAAGTCCAGGGTCCTCCGAGCTCCCGGGTGGGCGGTGAGAGGGGAAGAGTGACCCCACTGGAGAACCTTGGCCCGGGCTTGATGTGGGACGTACAAGAGGCCTGGTGGCCCCGTCCCAGGACCGGGGTCCTGGCGTTGGGCTTGTCGGACAGCCTCCTCAATACCCCAGCGGACAGGGGCCACAATCCGGGACACAGGGATAATAGGCCCGACTTCATTCTCCCTGTTAGTGGCAGAGAACAGTCTGGACAGTGCGTCAGGTTTGGTGTTCTTGGAGCCGGGGCGGTATGAGAGGGTGAAGTCAAACCGACTGAAAAACAGGGCCCACCTAGCCTGTCGAGGGTTCAGTCTCTTGGCTTGCTGGAGGTACTCCAGGTTCTTGTGGTCAGTCCAAACCAGGAATGGATGTTGTGCTCCCTCCAGCCAGTGCCTCCACTCCTCAAGGGCCAGTTTGACCGCTAGCAGTTCTCGATCCCCCACATCGTACCGGGACTCAGCAGGACTCAGGCGGTGGGAGAAGTAAGCGCAGGGGTGCAGCTTTCCTTCCGAACGTTGAGAGAGCACCGCGCCGACACCACTGTCCGAGGCGTCCACCTCCACGATGAATGGTTGGGAGGTGTCCGGGAGAACCAGAATGGGTGCCGTGCAGAAGCGGTCCTTGAGGTCTTTGAATGCCTTTTCTGCCTGAGGAGACCAGCCATAAGATCCACCTGTCCCTTTGGTGAGGTCTGACATGGGTGCTGCCACAGAACTGAAGTTCCTGATGAACTTGCGGTAGAAGTTAGCGAATCCTAAGAACCGCTGAACCTCCTTAACGGACTTGGGAGTAGGCCAATCCCGGACGGCCAGGGTCTTGGCAGGGTCCATTTGGAGTTGGCCTGTCCGTACAATAAATCCCAGAAAGGAGACCTCGGGAACATGAAATTCGCATTTCTGGGCCTTGGCGAACAGATTGTTCTGTAGCAGCCTCTGGAGAACCTGGCGGACATGGTGGCGGTGCTCCTGCACGGTCTTGGAAAAGATAAGGATGTCGTCGAGGTAGACAAAAACGTATAGGTTAATCATGTCCCTTAAGACGTCGTTGATTAGGGCCTGAAAAACAGCTGGTGCGTTGGTGAGTCCGAAGGGCATCACCTGGTATTCGTAGTGCCCAGACGGGGTGTTAAAGGCAGTCTTCCACTCGTCTCCCTGTCGGATACGGATGAGGTGGTATGCGTTCCGTAGGTCCAACTTGGTGAAGACGGTGGCGCCTTGGAGCAGGTCGAAAGCTGTGGACATCAGCGGAAGGGGATATCGGTTGCGCACAGTGATCTTATTCAGGCCCCTGTAATCAATACATGGTCGGAGCCCCCCATCCTTCTTGCCGACAAAGAAGAAGCCGGCTCCAGCAGGTGAAGTGGAGGGTCGAATAAACCCAGAGACCAGGGCATCTTTGAGGTATTCCTCCATGGCCTTGCGTTCTGGCTGAGAGAGTGAAAACAGTCTGCCACGAGGAGGGGTAGTCCCAGGGAGCAAGTCGATGGCACAGTCGTAGGCCCGGTGCGGAGGAAGAACGGCGGCCCTGCTCTTGCTGAATACCTCCTTGAGATCCCAGTACTCTGTGGGAACTTGAGATAACTCTGTGAGATCAGGGGGCTCGGCAGGAGACACAGGAGAGCTAGAGAGCAGACAAGAGGCATGGCATGCAGGGCCCCATTCCACAACCTGGCTTGTTACCCAGTCTATGCGAGGGTTGTGGCGAGTAAGCCAAGGAAGGCCTAGAATAACTGGGAACTCAGGTGAAGGAATCAGGTGCAGGGATATTTCTTCCTTGTGACCTTGAGACTGGAGGAAAACTGGAGAAGTAACTTGGGTGACTCTTCCATCACCTAACGCTTGGCCATCGAGGGCAGACACAGACAGTGGGACTTCAAGAGGTGCAGTCGGAATATTGATGCTTTGGGCGAAGTGAATATCCATAAAGTTCCCAGCCGCCCCTGAGTCTATCAAAGCTTGACAAGAGTGGACAGACTCACCCCAGGAGATGGAGACCGGGATGTAGATTCCTTGGCCAGGGAGTCCGGGAGAGAGGGTAGGCCCCGTCACAACCCTCCCTCGGCTGGACGGGGCGGTCCTTTTCCCAAGAGTTCGGGACATGATGCTCGGAAGTGACCAGGCTTGCCACAGTAGATGCAGCACTTGTCCCTCCTTCTGCGCTCCCTCTCAGATGCGGAGAGGCGAGTACGACCCACTTGCATGGGTTCTGGACAGTCACTGAAGGAGGTAGACGGTCTCCAGGTAGAGGTAGGGAGGCTGGGGGGGCTCAAGGCTTGGTGGCGTTCTCTCATCCTGTTGTCCAGACGAATAGCATGTGAGATGAGGGTTTCGAGGTCACTTGGGCATCCAATAGAGGCCAGACCGTCCTTGATGGGGTCAGACAGACCATGGTGGAAGGCTGACACCAGGGCAGTCTCGTTCCATCCACTTACTGCTGCGAGTGTTCGGAACGAGATGGCGTAATCTGCGACGCTTCCTCCTTGCCGGATGGACATGAGCTTTCGGGCTGCGTCGGTACTGATGTCTGCCTGATCGAAGACCCGAAGCATCTCTTCAGAAAACAGCTGGAAATCAAAGCACTCAGGTCCCTGTCTTTGCCAGATAGCAGTAGCCCAGGCTCGCGCCTTACCAGCTAATAAGGTGATCACAAAGGCAATCTTGCGGCGATCCGTAGTGTAGGTGGTAGGCTGAAGCTCAAAGGTGAGTTGACACTGGGTAAGGAACTCTCGGCACTCACTGTGCTTGCCGTCATACCTCTGTGGTGCAGGAAGGCTGGGTTCGCGAGGTGAAGAAGGCAGCATTGCAGGAGGCACTGGAGCAGGAGTGGGAGCTGGATCAGGATGAGGAGATGCAGGCAGAGATGTCAGCTGTGCCAGGGTTTTCCCAATTTGCTGAAGCAGTTCCTCGTGGCGAGCGAGGGCCTCATGTTGGCTGGTGAGCGTACGTCCATGAGCGTCCATGGTCGCTCCGAAGCGTGTCAAAGCTGCCATAATTCCCTGAAGGTTGGCCGGGTAGACAGTTGAAGCAGCCTCTGCTGAGTCGGTCATGACGGAGTCTTTCTGTTAGGGTTTTGCTGGGATTCGAACCTGGTTCGTTGGTGTGATAATCCAGCAAACCCCCACTAGGCCACCAGGGGGATGACTCAAATGCAGAGGCGTGAGGCGGAAGTAGAAAAAGAATCAAAAGGTTTATTTAAACTATATACACTATATACAGGGCAAAACAAAAGACAAAAAAAAAACAAAGAGTATAATCCAAAAGAAAAGCAAAGTGCAAAAATTCAAAAGCTAAGAAGATCAAAAAACACAGTACAAAGGAAACTGGAGATAAACATAACAGCACAAAGACTCCGTGACAAGAGGACTGAACTCAGGGGTATAAATAGACAAACTAATTAAGGACACAGGTGAAGATAATTAGGCAATTAACACAAACACAAGACACAGGAACAGTGGCGGCCTCTAGAGGCCAAAATAAACACGACATGAAAAGGAAATAACAGCGGCCTCTAGAGGCCAAAACAGTCCTAGTCCTAACATTATTATCCTTATGTGATATTTTGTTATCATGCCTTTTTTGGAGTGGTTGTCATACTCTTCCAATGTACGTTCTTAGTTTGGTGTTGTAAAAATTAAAACTCAATAAAGTCTGAGTCATAAAAAAATGGAATGGAAGACAAATCTAAGGGGTCAGATGTCTGTGGAGGGACTGTGACCTCTACTGGAGGCAGAGCAAATCATTGGCAAGAAAAGTGGCAGAAAGAACTCCAGCTGATAATTTTACCAGCAGACCAATCAATGTGAGGATTGTATTGTTTCAACCAGAGATGGCCCAGAACCCATGGAGCTTTTGGAGAGGTGATGATCTTAAGCTCAATAATCTCTCTATAATTGCTAGACAGGACCAGAATTACAAGAACAGTACAGTGAGTGATTCAAGCTAGAAAGTTTCCACATATATATATATATATATATATATATATATATATATATATATATATAGTTGTATATAGTTTGGGTTGCTTGGGGCAACCCTAAGGTGGCAAAAGAGCAAGTTTAAAGACGTTCTTAAGCAACAAACATTGTACATGGTTTTCCCAAACTCACTCATAAGAAGGATTCTTAAGAGCAACTTTGCTCAGAGCTTCTTTGCAATGCACATCCTCAAGATAGGCATTAGTAGTTGCTAAAAGCATTTTTAGCTGCTAAATCCAGTCTATGAGGTCACATGGCATGTTTTTTTTTTTTTTACCAAAAATCAATGAAATACAAAGTGTTAAAATATGTTAATATATAGGTCTGTCTCAGAAACTGGGTACTGTGGGGGTACCCCACTAAATATATTCACAGTCAATAAACTATACGTTTTTGAACGGTGATGTTGGTTTTAATTTGAAATAAAATTAAAACGTTCTTAAGCAACAAACATTGTACGTGGTTTTCCCAAACTCACTCATAAGAAGGATTCTTAAGAGCAACTTTGCACAGAGCTTCTTTGCAATGCACATCCTCATGATAGGCATTAGGCATTAGTAGTTGCTAAAGGCATTCGAACTGTAGTTGATAAAGGCATTTTTAGCTGCTAAATCCAGTCTATGAGGTCACATGGCATGAGTTTTTTTTTACCAAAAAACAATGAAATACAAAGTGTTAAAATATGTTAATATATGGGTCTGTCTCAGAAACTGGGTACTGTGGGGTACCCCACTAAATATACTCACAGTCAATAAACTATGCGTTTTTGAATGGTGATGTTGGTTTTAATTTGAAATAAAATGATAAAAGAAATAATACAGATAAAACTAAATCTTTGATGTGAATACTCTATTCAGAATTTGGCAAAAATTCTGCAAATTTGTGGAAAAATGGCAGCTTGATCTGGGACATGATAAATGGTTGACTACATCGCATTCCCTTAAAAAGGTTGTAGTCCACTGAAAAGTCTACAGTTATCACTAATTGTATTTTAAGTTGTAACTTTATACACCTAAGGACTGGTGTGCACTCAGAATAATCATAACCGTAATAAAACATCATGCAAAATATTTGATCACTGTTGTAACTCCATTTTCCGCATACCCAAAACCAATACGATCATGTGTTTTGATCTAAACGGAAAGCCTCAGGGTCAAGGTCACTACCTCACCAAAAGTAGTAACTTAAAATCACTATGCCATATAAAAATTTAGTTATAAATCTGCAATTTTGTTTTTTAAAACGAAAGCTGAAAGTTAGGTATAGAATATGTTTCTTACAGAATATGTTACGATGGTAGCTGGTCTTGTATGAATTTCTGAGCTATAAAATGAGTTGTGGTCTATTTTTTTACTGTAGCATGTTATTTGTGTGCGGGGAAGGACACACATTCACAATTTGCATGTGTAGAATGGAATTTTCCACTCCAACAGTTAGAAGTTGATCATGCTTCCATTTGCGGTCTTTCTGTTACACGAGTGATCTGTTCGGATGTTATCACTGAAAAGGTGAGTTTTGACAGTTTTATTTTGTTTTAGTCTTGCAGTATAAGGAAATAGAATGGGGTTTTTTTCATCTTACTTTCATATTTCGTAGTGTTTGCATATTTTTGGCCAATATTTTGCAACTATGGTCAATTTAGATCGAACTTTTGATAGAATCTACGGCCAGTAATTTTGCCCCGCCCCCGCCTTGCGCTCCGTCCGGTGCAGTAGTGATGTCCCATTGCTCGCGTGCTGCAGCAGAGACCCGTGCGACCTTCAGTCGGTACAGTCGCTGTTCTTTTACCAGTGCTGTTATTCTCATCTTTCCAGTGTGTTCTTGATTTTTCCATTGTGTCCTATTGTCCTATTTCACCATATCAAATACCCAAAATGTATCATATTATTCATCTCATCTCATTATCTCTAGCCGCTTTATCCTGTTCTACAGGATCGCAGGCAAGCTGGAGCCTATCCCAGCTGACTACGGGCGAAAGGCGGGGTACACCCTGGACAAGTCGCCAGGTCATCACAGGGCTGACACATAGACAACCACTCACATTCACACCTACGGTCAATTTAGAGTCACCAGTTAACCTAACCTGCATGTCTTTGGACTGTGGGGGAAACCGGAGCACCCAGAGGAAACCCATGTGGACACATGGCAAAAGAAACATTGAGTGTTAGGTAAATACAAAAAAAATACTAAAATTAGAAAATTTATTTTTTGACCATAATGTCCCAAATGAGAGACCAGTTTCTGAGACAGACCCATATTGTAGCATAACATATAATGCTTATATATAATGCTAAATAATGTGGTAATTAATAATTATTTAACATTTTTGGACAATAAAATTTTATTATTTCAAGCATGTTTTTTAATGAAAGGAACAGATGTTCATACAAAAGAATGAGCAAATAAAAAGCTAAATAATTAAGTAAATGTTTTCCCTGGGCCTGCTCATTTCATTGTTACCCAATTATGCAGTGATTATTTCAACTGTTATTTACAATGCCAAGTTGGCAATGTTTTCCCTTTTATATATATGTACGTGCGTGTGTCCTAGGGTTAAAGAAATGAAGCTGAAAAGCTTAATAAACGTGTGTGTGAACATTATCTCCTGCCTGTCATACTTCTGTACTCCACCCACATCAGGGAAAGCATTACAGTGGTGCCGAAACCCAGGAGTACCGAAAGGAGCCAGCCCCATGGAGTCCTTGCTGTTCAAAGATCTCATCCATGCCCTCATTACTGCTCAGCAGAGCCAGCACCAAGTGCTGACTGCCCTCTGGAAGGAGCAGGAACAACACTTTGAAGCCTTGATGCTAGCCCAACAGAAAGCTCACCAGGTATTCCGGCACTTGCTCGCATCGGCAGGGTCCTTGACCACCACCACAGCGGACCCTCCGCACCTCACCCTGAAGAAGATGGGCCCGCATGATGATCCGGAAACCTTTCTAGTGCTCTTTGAGCAAGTGACCGAAGCATGGGGGTGGCCGGTTGAGCAGCGTGCGGTACACCTACTTCCACTGTTGACTGGTGAGGCGCAGCTTGCCACATAGCAGCTCCCCGCTGACAGCCGGCTCATATATGTTGACTTGAAGTGAGCCGTCCTACAGCATATCGGCTACTCCCTGGAACAACAGCATCAGCGCTTCCAGACGCTGAAGTTGGAGGAGGTCGTCCAGCCTTTCGCATTCGACCAACAGCTCTGGGACGCCTGCCGACGGCGGCTGAGGGCAGATGACCGCAACGCTGAGGGAATCAATCATCGACGTGGTGACACTGGAGCAGTTCATCACGTGACTTCTGGGAGGACCGATGGAGTGGGTCCAGAGTCATCGCCCAGTGTCACTGGAACAAGCCATCAAACTGGTGGAGGACCACCTGGCAGTAGTTCCGACGGCAGGAGGATGTGTTGCCTCTTCTTTTTTCTCTCCTTCCCCCCTCCCCCTCTCTTCTTCCCTTCCCTGCCCTGTTCCCCCACTGCAGAGGCATGGGCCAGCTCCCTCCCAGCTGGCCCGATGCACCCATGGTGTCCTCCCATTTTTCCCTTCCATGTCTGTGTCTTCTCCCCCCCAGGTGAGTGACCCCCATAACACCAATGCAGAGGGGAAGCCTGGGCCGGTGTGCTGGCACTGTGGGGAGCCGGGACATCTTCAGAGTCAGTGCTCGGCGATGAAGATGGGAGCAGTGGTCTGGATCCCCGATACACCAGGGACCACCCTCAATCAGGCTGAAGTGTATCATATACCAGTAAGTGTCCAAGGGGATATGTATCATGCATTGATGGATTCCGGCTGGAATCAGACCTCAATCCACCAAAGCCTGGTGCAAGGTGAGGCATTGCAGAGAGCACAAATGGTGAAGGTACTGTGTGCACACAAGGATGTTCACAACTACCTATTAGTGTCCATCCACATTCTATTTTGGGGAGAAAATCAGAGAATAAAGGCAGCAGTTAATCCTCATCTCACCCACTTGCTGATTTTGGGGACTGATTGGCCAGGGTTCAAAGAATTGATGGAACACATAGTAAGAGGTGGGTCCTGCCTCAGTCCGTCATGGGAAGATCCCAGTGTGGCACTGACTGGGGAAGCTGTCACAGAGCTGTCTACATCAGCATCACATCAGGGCGATACGAGGAGTGAGGAGCAGCTCGCCCCTCCTCACTATTATTAAGGATAGGTTGTACCGAGTGACGTAGGACACTCAAACCGGTGAACAAATAACCCAGTTGTTAATCCAAAAGAGCCATAGGGAACTCATATTCCATGCGGCTCACTTTAATCCCATGGCTGGACACTTAGGGCAGGATAAAACACTAGCCTGAATGATGGCCCAGTTCTACTGACCAGGAATTCACGGGGATGTCTATGAGTGGTGTGCAGCGTGCCGCGAATGCCAATTAGTAAATCCTGTGGCCACTCCAAAAGCACCTTTGCACCCTCTCCCTCTAATTGAGACCCCTTTTGAGAGAATTGGTATGGATCTCATCAGGCCATTAAATTGGTCAGCATGGGGATATCACTTTATTTTAGTTCTGGTGGACTATGTAACATGATATCCAGAAGGGGTGCCTCTCCACAATATTTCAGCACGCAGTATTGCGGAAGTGCTCTTCCGTATTATCTCCCGGGTCGGAATTCCAAAAGAAATCCTAACAGACCAAGGCATTACATTTATGTCACACACACTGCGCAAACTGTATGGGTTATTGGGAATTAAGTCTATCCGCACCAGTGTCTATCACCCACAAATGGATGGCTTAGTGGAACAGTTTAATCAAACACTCAAAAACTTACAGTAATTCAGAAATTTGTAAGTGAGGATGCACTTAATTGGGATAGATGGCTCGAGCCCCTATTATTTGTAGTAGAGGTATTATTTGCAGTAGAGGTCCTGCAAGCCTCCACAGGTTTTTTCACCATTTGAATTATTATATGGGCATAAGCCACTTGGCATTTTGGACGTACTATGAGAAAATTGGGAGGAGGGACCTTCACCGAGCAAGAAAGAAATTCAATATGTTTTCGACCTGCGCATAAAACTCCACGCCCTCACGTACTTAACTCAGGAGAATTTACAGCAGGCACAAGAACATCAAGTCCAGCTGTACAACAGGGAGACAAGGTGCTTGTATTATTGCCCACGTCGAGCTCCAAATTAATTGTTAAGTGGCAATGGCCCTTCAAGGTCACACGGCAAGTCAGGGATGTCAACTATGAGGTAAGGTGAATGGATGAGGTGGGGCATTGCAAATTTACCACCTCAACCTGTTAAAATGTTGGAACGAGGGAGTCCCCTTGGCCTTGGCATCGTTCGTTCCAGAGAAGGCAGAGCTGGGGCTGGAGGTAAAAAAAAAAACATCTCAATCCACTCTGGTCCCTTGTGGAGACCACCTCTCACTGGCCCAACTCACAGAGGTGGCCAAGTTGCAGAAGGAATTTTCCAATGTGTTCTCACCCCTTCCCGGCCGCACCCACCTCATAGAACACCACATTGAGACGCCCCCGGGGGTGGTGGTGCATAGCCACCCTTACCGCTTGCGCAAACACAAAAAAAAGATGGTTCAGGATGAACTCAAGGCCATGCTCAAAATGGGCATAATTGAGGAGTCCCACAGTGACTGGAGCAGCCTGGTGGTCCTGGTTCCCAAGACCAATGGGTTGGTCCAGTTCTGTGTGGACTATAGAAAAGTCAATGTGGTGTCTAAATTTGATGCATACCCAATGCCTCACATTGATGAGTTGCTCAATCGGTTAGGCGCTGCTCACTTTTATTCGACATTGGATCTAACGAAGATCATCCGCCCTCACGCCGCCTATGTGGCAGCGTACCTCAACGACATCATTATTTATAGCAATGATTGGCCATGGCACCTGGAACACCTTAGGGCCATCCTAGAGTTGCTGAGGTGTGCGGGTCTCACAGCTAACCTGAAAAAGTTTGCAATTGGGCAGGTGGAAGTACAGTATCTGTGTTTCCACTTGGGTCATGGGCAGGTGCGTCCCCAAATTAACAAGACTACAGTGATTGTGGCCCACCCAAGGCCCAAGACCAAAAAGGGGGTGAAACAGTTCTTGGGGCTGGCTGGCTACTATTGTGGGTTCATACCTAATTATTCAGATGTCACCAGCCCGCTAACTGATCTCACTAAAAAGGGAGCATCAGATCTGGTCCAGTGGATGGAGCAGTGCGAACAGGCTTTCACTAAAGTAAAAGCTGCACTGTGTGGGGACTCACTTTTACACTCCCCTGACTTCTCTCTCCCCTTTGTTTTACAGACGAACGCATTGGAAAGAGGGCCGGGGGCCATTTTGTCCCAGAAGCTTGAGGGTGAGGAGCGTCCCATGCTGTACATCAGCTGCAAACTCTCGATGCATGGAAGCAAGTACAGCACCATCGAAAAGGAGTGTCTGGCCATCAAGTGGGTGGTCCTCACCCTCCGGTACTACCTGTTGGGGTGCCCTTTCACCCTCTGCTCGGACTACGCACCCCTCCAGTGGCTCCACCGCATGAAAGATGCCAATGCACAGATCACCCATTGGTATCTCACCCTCCAGCCATTTAAATTCGAGGTGGTCCACGGGCTAGGGGCGCAGATGGTGGTGGCAGACTTCCTACCCCAGCGGGGGTCGGCTGCAGGCCAGATGGCTCCCTGGCCTGAGTCGGGCGGTGGGGGTCACAGTGGGGCCATGGCCAAGCCTCAGTTCGTGAATGGAGGGCAGAGGCAGGGAAGGTGAGGGGCCAAGTCATTACACCTATTGTCAATCAATGTGTGTTTGTTGCAGTGATGATGGAGCATAAAAGGAGGGGGACAGCACAGAACAGAGCCCGGGACCAGAACACGACTGTGTGTGGGTGTACATGTGTGTGTCCTAGAGTTAAGCAAGTGAAGGTGAAAAGCTTAGTAAATGTGTGTGAGCATTGTCTCCTGCCTGCTGTACTTCTGTACTCCACCCATATCCGGGAAAGCATTATAGTTTATTTCCTGGAACTCAGTATAAAATGACATGTTCCAGTGGTGCAGCACTTGATTTTTCAACTCAATCTTTGATACATCCAGCACCATGATGCTCTTCCTGAGGCTCACACTACTCACCTGTAAGTTTCTTCTGTGCTATTCCATATAAAATCCATGGGTGTGTTCAGCTAAATTGGACCTGCATCTTAACTGGAGATAACAATAAGCAATTACTCAAATTTATGTCTTTGAGTAGTCTGTCTGTTTTGTGTTACAGTGCTTCTTGCAGCCCCTGGCTTGCTTGTTTCTGGAGGTAATATCTGAATGCAGTCACACATTTTAAATAGCTTAAAATAATACTGATTTATATAAGAGCCCAAGCAAATAATTCAGGTGGACTTGCAAATGATTTATACTTTCAGAGAATATGATTACCTGCTATGGTGATCTCCAGCGCCTCACTTGTGGTAAGTTTAAATGTCCTATATTTTCAGACAGCATATTTTAAGCCGATAAGAATAATAGCTTTTTGGAAACACTATTACTACAAGAAACTACAGTGGTGCTTGAAAGTTTGTGAACTCTTTAGAATTTTCTATATTTCTGCATAAATATGACCTAAAACATCATCAGATTTTCACATAAGTCTTAAAAGTAGATGAAGAGAACCCAGTTAAACAAATGAGACAAAAATATTATACTTGGTAATTTATTTATTGAGGAAAATGATCCAATATTACATATCTGTGTGTGGCAAAATTATGTGAACCTTTGCTTTCAGTATCTGGTGTGACCCCCTTGTGCAGCAATAACTGCAAATAAACTTTCCGGTAACTGTTGATCAGTCCTGCACACTGGCTTGGAGGAATTTTAGCCCGTTCCTCTGTACAGAACAGCTTCAACTCTGGGATGTTGGTGGGTTTCCTCACATGAACTGCTCACTTCTGGTCCTTCCACAACATTTCGATTGGATTAAGGTCAAGACTTTGACTTGGTCATTCCAAAACATTAACTTTATTCTTCTTTGACCGTTCTTTGGTAGAACAGCTTGTGTGCTTAAGGTCGTTGTCTTGCTGCATGACCCACCTTCTCTTGAGATTCAGTTCATGGACAGATGTCCTGACACTTTCCTTTAGAATTTGCTGGTATATTTCAGAATTCATTGTTCCATAAATGATGGCAAGCCATCCTGGCCCAGACGCAGCAAAACAGGCCCAAACCATGATACTACCACCACCATGTTTCACAGATGGGATAAGGTTCTTATGCTGGAATGCAGTATTTTCCTTTCTCCAAACATAATGCTTCTCATTTAAACCAAAAAGTTCTATTTTGGTCTCATCTGTCCACAAAACATTTTTCCAATAGCCTTCTGGCTTGTCCATGTGATCTTTAGCAAACTGCAGATGAGTAGCAATGTTCTTTTTGGACAGCAGTGGCTTTCTCCTTGCAACCATGCCATCCATACCATTGTTGTTCAGTGTTCTTCTGATGGTGGACTCATGAACATTAACATTAGCCAATGTGAGAGAGGCCTTCAGTTGCTTAGAAGTTACCCTGGGGTCCTTTGTGACCTCGCCAACTATTACACGCCTTGCTCTTGGAGTGATATTTGTTGGTCGACCACTCCTGGGGAGGGTAACAATGGTCTTGCCTTTCCTCCATTTGTACATAATCTGTCTGACTGTGGATTGGTGGAGTCCAAACTCTTTAGAGATGGTTTTGTAACCTTTTCCAGCCTGATGACCATCAACAACGCTTTTTCTGAGGTCCTCAGAAATCTCCTTTGTTTGTGCCATGATACACTTCCACAAACATGTGCTGTGAAGATCAGACTTTGATAGATCCCTGTTCTTTAAATAAAACAGGGTGCCCACTCACATCTGATTGTCATCCCAGTGATTGAAACACTTGACTCTAATTTCACCTTCAAATTAACTGCTAATCCTAGAGGTTCACATACTTTTGTCACTCACAGATATGTAATATTGGATCATTTTCCTCAATAAATAAATGACCAAGTATAATATTTTTGTCTCATTTGTTTAACTGGGTTCTCTTTATCTACTTTTAGGACTTGTGTGAAAATCTGATGATGTTTTAGGTCATATTTATGCAGAAATATAGAAAATTCTAAAGGGTTCACAAACTTTCAAGCACCACTGAATATATTGCAATACTATGAAAAATTAGGATTTCTATGAAAAGGAGCAGGCTTCTGAGATGCACTGCAAAAAAAAGCAAGAGATATCCAGAGAGCATTACTTCTGTGGTCAGAAAAGAATGGCCATGGTGTGTGTGTGTGTGTGTGTGTGTGTGTGTGTGTGTGTGTGTGTGTGTGTGTGTCTTCAGATGCTGGACTGATAAAGGTGAAGTCTACTATATATGGACGTACGGACCGCAACACATGTAATGTTGGTCGGCCCCCTTCTCAGGTTGCTAATACCAACTGTGTCTTGAAAATTTTCACTATTGCTGAAAGGTACAGCGTTACTTGGGATATAACGTATCAAACACAAGGCCCATGGGCCAAATTTAGTTGGTGAGTTTCATAATAGCCCACATGAACTTGGAAAAAATAATCGTGAAATGGCCCGCAGCACACCTGTTGTTGAATATCCTGGAGACAAGTTGTCACTTGTGTCATAGAAGCAATAATCATGTTGTTTGCTCCCCAGCCTCTCTTTTCTCTGTCTCTTGAACTTAATAAAATAAGATGAGATAAGATAAGAAGACCTTTATTATCCCACAATGGGAAATAAAGATCATCTTATCTTATTTTATTAAGTTCAAGAGACAGAGAAAAGAGAGGCTGGGGAGCAAACATGATTATTGCTTCTATGACACGTGATAAATTGTCTCCAGGGTATTCTACAACAGGTGTGCTGCGGGCCATTTCACGATTATTTTTTTCCAATTTCATGTGGGCTAAATGAAACTAACCAGTTAAATTCTAATAAGACAGAAAATCCAGCTTGTTGTGTAAAACAGCACAATCTATTCTGCTCTTTACTGACTGACACAGGAGACTCCTTCCATAAATGTGAAATAAAACGTGTCCTTCCACAAAACCTTACCATATCCACAATTACTTCATTTTGTTTCTTGAATAATTCATTTATTAGTCTTAGAATATTGCAGATATTTTATATTAGATATAGACCTAATGTTGCAGTCTGTTATTTATTTCACATTCTGAAGACACAACACCATAACCCTGGTGAGATCATTTGGTCTGTTTACCCCAAACAGATGCAATGGACTAAGAGAGTGTGAGGTGAAGACAAATTTACTTGCCAACCCTGACCCATGTTATGGAACCTACAAGTACTACAACACCACTTATGACTGTATCAATGGCCGTAAGTAGTGCATGATGTAGAAGTGTGTTGGAATTTGTTAAGACACTTTTGGAATTGACAACTAAATGCAGAACATTTACAACTGACACACTGATATTGAGCTCATACTAGTAGCAAACTTCAGCTATCAATTTTTATTTGCATTTATAGCTTTGTAATCATTTCAAAATAATCTCCCATGGTTTATTGCCATACCAGTTGATCATAACATTGCATGCACTTTGCTTTTATCTCCTTCCTCTAGGGGTTGCTGTGATCTGTGAGCATGGCTACAGCACACTAGATTGTGGTAAGAACTTCACTGAGCTTCTGTTATTTTTTATTTTTTTTAACTTTTGCTGTTGCCTTTGAGCTACAGCAGTTTTATCTGTGTCTCTGTGCAGGAGATGATTCGATTCAGATCATAAATGCAAACTATGGACGTGCTGATTCAGTAACTTGTTCCAATGGACTCCCTAACAGTTTGCTCCTGAACACCAACTGTTACGCTCCAAACACACTCCCGACTGTGGCTGCACTGTAACATTTTTTTTACTTGTTTGTTCATTCTAATAAGCATTTTACCTATTAGATTCACCTTTATTGATTAGATGCACTTGATGTTCACTGGTTAAGGAAGCCATGTTTTCTTATTTTCATTAAAAGGTGTAATGGACAGGAGAGATGCACTGTAAAAGCTTCACTCAAGCTCTTTACAGATCCTTGCGTTGGGACTCTTAAATATCTCACTGTGTCCTATTTGTGCAATCGTGAGTACGGTACGCTGTTTTCTGCTTTTACCATTTTATTTAGTAATCTTGGGTTAACAGGACTTAACTAAGGCACTTTGATCTATGACTAAAAGTAGGTTAGGGCAAATAACTTTAGAAAACACTGAACCTAGCTTAGTTTCCCAACAAAGGGTGATTTCATTTAAATGTGCTTAGGCCATAATGTCTTTCTTTTAACTATAGCGTCCTAGTATAAAAGATAAAAATGAGTTTAAATAAAGATTTTTAATATGTACAACTCTTGTCTAGTTTGTGTAGTTTTGGTAGTAAGGTCTTATTTGTATTGAAAGTGTATTCGAAAAATTATGAAAATAATATTTAATATATATAAACCAAAACATTTCCTACAGGAGAAACTGTGACCTGTGAAGGCAATACAGCTGTGCTGACATGCGGTTTGTGCTCTTTTCCCACTTGTTCCCTTGTTACAGTATTTTTTTCACCTATTTTATTGCATGTTACATAATAAAGATTACATTAAACAGTATGTATACTACCTATTGTAATACAAAGCTTTTAAGACAATATCCCATCAGCACCAAGTGGATTTTTCCTCCACTGCTTTTCTTTAAATAGATCCTAATATTCTATATTTCCCCTGTGCTAAATTCTAATTTTAGGTGTTCGCCGTTTAAAGATCATCAGTGCTAACTACGGCCGAACCGATTCCACCACATGCTCTTCAGGACGACCTGCCACTGCCAAGCAACTCACCAACAGAAACTGCTACACGCCTAGTGCATTTTCTAAAGTTGCAGCTAGGTAACAGAAGCACTAACTTAAGTGTGATCTTTTTTTATTACTATACATGCCTTTTATCATTAAAATATGTTACTTGTCATGTCTGCACCTGCTTGCACTCAAGACTCCACTTCCCAGAATTCACAGTGGCCTTCAGATATGGCTGCCAGGGAGTACATCACCCATCCTGCACTCCACCATTCATAGGCCCCTGATTATTGATTGCACATACGTACCTGTTCACAATCACCACAGCACATGATAAAGGATTGTTTGTTTTTGCAACTAGTGTGAAGTATATACTCAGTTCCTTGTGGCTGATGGTACCGAGTGGTTTGTTATTGTACTTTTGAGCCTGATGGTGATGTTGTTTGAACTTTGATTTTTGCTCTTTCGCCTTTGCTTCTGATACCGTTTGTGCCTTGCCTGACCGTTTCCTTTTTTTTATTCTGGTTTTTTTTTTTTGCCTTATGATTGGGTTTATTTGCCTGAATGAACTCTTCCAGCTTTTACCTCTGTTTGTTACCTGTAGTCTTGACATTCCTGATATTTATGGATACAACTTAAATGAAAACCTGTTGTTTTGCAGATGTAAAGGACAGAACAGTTGTAAGGTGCCTGCTACAAACAGTTTCTTCTCTGATCCCTGCTATGGCACCAATAAGTACCTGAAAATTGTGTACAAGTGTGTCTCTAAATGTGAGTGTGTCCCCCCCCCCATCTCTCATATACCTAATAAATGAGATCAGCTAATATTGAGCTGCACATATTGTATATGACTTGTATAATACTATAGTGACCATCATTTAAAAATGCCCCACCAGCTGTATATTAAAGTAAAAAAAAAAATTGCAAATCAAAGTCACAATCAAGATCAAGGTAGTTAAATAATGAGGCACCGGTACAGAAAGAGGGAGGGATGTCTTAAAAAGTGGAAAATACTGTAATTTAACACAACAGACCTACCGTATTTTTCCTTCAAAAGATTTTTTAAAACTTCAGCTGAACTATTTCATGTCAAGTACAGGACATACTGTATGAAAGGTATTTTATGTGCAGAACTACAACTAATCTTTTGTCTCTTGTTTTATTGCTATTAACAGAATAATTTGAGGCAAGCCAGCTTTCTCTCCAGTGGCCTCTCTTCAGTCTGAAAAGGACTGAGACTGGATTTTAAATTTGCTACCATGCAGATGTGACAGTGATTGAATTTTGGTGGTGGTGTACTTAATATTTGCGTGTTTATATAATCATCTGCTATAATGATTTTATTTTTGAAGCTTGCTTATCTGCTAATGATTATGCAATAAAGTATCCTCTAATTGCATGCATAACATGGATGAGACTTGTGTGAATTCATGAGTTTACTGTCCAATCTGTGATTTAATAAACATTTCAAACACGGTGCTCAAGCAGACCGGTGCAAAAGGTATTCTGCCTTTTGATTACAAGTAAACAGTCTGAGGTGGTCATATAAGCAGTCACAGTTAAGAGATCAGTTAAGAATTACACACATTAGGTTATTGTGAAGATTTGTTTTATTGCAAAGGCAATTCATGTCAAGGGCTCAAAAATATTTATAAAGAGAGCATGTTTGCATTGTTTTCTTGGTAAATCAACTTCAATTCCACATGGTTATGAGGATCCATCTCTGCTGGACTTGTATATTATTTTTTTTTTAAGTCTTTCATAAATTTTCAGTGGTATTCAAGTCAGGACCAAGGATTCTTAATTTATTTTGGTTCTGTGATTCCCTTAATGCACATCCTTTGCCTGATTTGCAGTGCAAAAATGCAGTGTGTAAATTGGGCAACAGATGCAATTTAGGTATCCGTGATTCTGCCTGATCTTTTATCAGGTGTGTTAACAGTTTATGGCTTTAGTCATTCTTTGAGTGACTGCTGGCTTCTCCCTTACTTTCCTTACCATAACTCTGGACACTGTAAAGTCTTGTGTGGTAGATTTGTCCAAGGATGATTAGTCATGGATCCAAAAACTTTCCTCCTGCATATTATCAAGCTAATTCTACAGACTGGGTTGTGCTTGTACTGACAAGGTCTTTGTTATGGCTCTGTAGCTTTTTCCATTTAACTGGAGTTTAATGATGTTGTCCCTGAGAACTTTCGGTAGCTCCTTCATTTTCACCACAAACTGCTATTTGTGAAATCTTCCCAACCACTGGCAATGTCTTTTACCTTTTCAGATGACAGCAGGTACAATTTACATGAAAACATTTTTGCAGCACTGGTATATCTTGAACTTTATTTTTCTATACACACATACACCTGCAATTACCTAATCAGCCGATCCCTTGACAGCAGTACAATGCATAAAATCATGCAGATATAAATCAAGAGCTTCACTTCAAACATCAGAATGTGAAAAATTGTGATCTCTGTGACTTTCACTGTGGCATGGGTGTTGGTGCCAGATGGACTGGTTTGAGTATTTCAGAAACTGCTGATTTCCTGGGATTTTCACACACAACAGTCTCTAGAGTTTACATAGAATGGTGCGAAAACAAAACATTGAGAGAGTGATAGTTCTGTGGGTGGACACGCCTTGCTGATAAGAGAGGTCAGAGGAAAATGGCCAGATTGTTGCATCTCAGCATGCAACAGCAGAAAACCACATTGGGTTCCACTCCTGCCAGGCTTCTGATGCCCATTTGTCTGCACTCTGTATACATTTTTTTATTGAATCAAGGTCATTTGCAAATCAATACACAGTACACTCACACACTCGGTGGCTGGGGCACTGAGAGCTTCAGGGTGTCATATCTCATCTAGAAACAGCATTACGTATATCACAAAACTTAATAATTGCTGATTCAACCAAGTATTGTAGGTGTAAAAACAGGATTCGACTCAAGAACGTTTTTTCAGCTGCAACTGAAGAAGATTCAAGAAGTTCCAAGAAGCTGTGGTTAGAAAGACGTGAGAGCTAAAATATATCCAGTCTAACCACTCGACATCTCTGAGTTAAAGTGATTGAAAACTTGCTTTGGCAGCAGAAGAACTATATTATAAATTAGCAGTAAAGTATTTTTAATTTATTGTCCAGCTATTAGTATTCAATGTCAAAAAAAAAAAGAGCTCTTGAATGTTTTGGACGTTTAGTACTTTGGTTATCCTAAGCCTCAACATAGAGGTCACTGATTACTGATAACTTCTGGAAGTAGAAACAAAATATTTTTCTGCTGCTTCTACACTACACAATGGTTCTAACTCTCTAATGGGACCTTCCTGAGCCATTTTAAACAAGTTTAAGAGTGAATAGGAAAAGATTCCGAATGAGTATCATCTAATTAATTTAATATAATCGAATTCATGATACCATTGAACTAAGCATTGTATATTTATAGGAGTGACATGCTGGGGTAGTGGGTAGCATTACCTGCCTCACAGCTCCAGGGTCACTGGTTCGATCCTTTCCGAAATATCCCAACTTTTGTGGAAATGATGTATGATATGTACAGTAGCTCTGATTGGCTACTGTACTACTAGGCTATCAGCTCATATACCGTGAGTAGAGAAAAACAAAATGGTGGCACGCATCAAGTCGGATATATCACTTTATCAAGTATTTAAAAGAATTTGCAAAAGATAAAAATGCTCTGTTCCTCAAAATCCAGTGAACATGGATAGAATAAAACAATTACTGCACTCAATCTCATCATACATGGCTTGTATGACTCGATTTTGTGGAATAACTTTTCTATAAAACAGTTATTCCATGATATTGAGTTGGATATGCACTGATGGCGCAATGTACAATGAGATTGAGTGGAATAATTGTTTTATTCTATCCACGTTCACTGGAGTTTGAGAAACAGAGCATTTTTATTTTTTGCAAATTTGATAAATAAAAACTTGATGCCCCCTCCTAGAACTGCTACCTTATTGTGGTGGAGGGGTTTGTGTGCTTGAATGATCCTAGGAGCTATGCTGTCGGGGGCATTATGCCCCTGTCAGGGTTTCCCAAGGCAGACAGGTCCTAGGTGACAGGCCAGACCAAGAGCAGTTCACCAAAAACCCCTATGGAGAAAAAAGCAAGGACCGTGATGTCGCCCGGTATGACGCAGCCGGGGCCCCACCCTGGAGCCAGGACCGGGGTTGGGGCTCGTATGCGAGCGCTTGGTGGCCGGGCCTTTGCCCATGGGGCCCGGCCGGGCTCAGCCCGAAGAGGTGACGTGGGCCTGACCTCCTGTGGGTTCACCACCCACAGAGGTAGCAGTAGGGGTTTGGTGCAGTGTGGATTGGGTGGCAGTCGAAGGCAGGGGCCTCGACGACCTGATCCCCGGACACAGCGGCTGGCTGTTGGGACATGGAATGTCACTTCGCTGGGGGGGAAAGAGCCTGAGCTTGTGCGGGAGGTTGAGAGGTACCGGCTAGAGATAGTCGGGCTCACCTCCACGCACAGCTTGGGCTCTGGAACCCAGCTCCTCGAGAGGGGCTGGACTTTCCACTTCTCTGGAGTCGCCCGTGGTGAGCGGCGGCGGGCTGGTGTGGGCTTGCTTATAGTTCCCCAGCTCATCCGCCATATGTTGGAGTTTACCCCAGTGAACGAGAGGGTCGCCTCTCTGCGCCTTCGGATTGGGGAGAGGGCTCTTGCTGTTGTTTGTGCCTACGGGCCAAATAGCAGTATAGAGTATCCGGCCTTCTTGGAGTACCTGGGAGAGGTACTGAGGGGTGCTCAGACTGGGGACTCCATTGTGCTACTGGGGGACTTCAATGCTCACGTGGGCGACGACAGTGACACCTGGAGGGGCGTGGTTGGAAGGAACAGCCTCTCCGATCTGAACCCAGTGGTGTTTTGTAATTGGACTTCTGTGCTAGTCACGGTTTGTCCATAACGAACACCATGTTCGAGCATAGGGGTGTCCATAAGTGCATGTGGCACCAGGACACCTTAGGTCGGAGGTCAATGATCGACTTTGTAGTCGTTTCATCTGATCTCCGGCCCTATGTCTTGGACACTCAGGTGAAGAGAGGGGCTGAGCTGTCAACTGATCACCACCTGGTGGTGAGTTGGATCCGCTGGTGGAGGAGGAAGCTGGACAGACCTGGCAGGCCCAAACGTATGGTGAGGGTCTGCTGGGAACGTCTGGCCGAGCACTCTGTTGGGGAGGTCTTTAACTCCCACCTCCGGGAGAGCTTTTCCCAGCTTCCGAGGGAGGCGGGGGACATTGAGTCTGAGTGGACCATGTTCTCTACCTCCATTGTGGACGCAGCTGTTCGGAGCTGTGGCTGCAAGGTCTCCGGTGCCTGTCGTGGCGGCAATCCCTGAACCCAGTGGTGGACACCGGAAGTAAGGGATGCCGTCAAGCTGAAGAAGGAGTCCTATCGGGCCATGTTGACCTCCGGGACTCCTGAGGCAGCTGACGGGTATCGGCAGGCCAGGCGTGCCGCAGCTCGGGCAGTTGCGGAGGCAAAAACTCGGAACTGGGAGGAGTTCGGGGAGGCCATGGAGAAGGACGGCCTCGAAGAAATTCTGGCAAACCGTCCGGTGCCTCAGGAGGGGGAAGCAGTACTCTGCCAACACTGTTTACAATGCGGGTGGGGAGCTGTTGACCTCGACTGGGGACATTGTCGGGTGGTGGAAGGAATACTTTGAGGATCTCCTCAATCCCACCATCATGTCTTCCACTGAGGAGACTGAGGCTGATGACTCAGAGGTGGACTCATCCATTACCCAAGCCGAAGTCACTGAGGTGGTTTGCAAGCTCCTCGGTGGCAAGGCACCGGGGGTGGATGAGATCCGCCCTGAGTATCTCAAGTCTCTGGATGTTGTGGGGCTGTCTTGGTTGACACGCCTCTGCAATATTGCATGGCGGTCGGGGACAGTGCCTCTGGAGTGGCAGACTGGGGTGGTGGTCCCTCTTTTTAAGAAAGGGGACCGGAGAGTGTGCTCCAATTATAGGGGAATCACACTTCTCAGCCTCCCAGGGAAAGTTTACTCCAGGGTACTGGAGAGGAGAATTCAACCAATAGTCGAACCTCGGATCCAGGAGGAACAATGCGGTTTTGGTCCTGGTCACGGAACACTGGACCAGCTCTATACCCTTCATAGGGTGCTCGAGGGTTCATGGGAGTTTGCCCAACCAGTCCACATGTGCTTTGTGGATCTGGAGAAGGCATTCGACCGTGTCCCCCATGGTATTCAGTGGGGGGTGTCGGGAGTATGGGGTTCGGGGCTCTTTGCTAAGGGCTGTCCGGTCCCTGTACGAACTGAGCAGGAGTCTGGTTCGCATTGCTGGCAGTAAGTCAGACCTGTTCACAGTGCATGTTGGACTCCGGCAGGGCTGCCCTTTGTCACTGGTTCTGTTCATAATTTTTATGGACAGAATTTCTAGGCGCAGCCAGGGGCCGGAAGGAATCCTGTTTGGGAACCACAGGATTTCATCTCTGCTTTTTGCGGATGATGTTGTCCTGTTGGCTTCTTCAAACCAGGACCTTCAGCATGCACTGGGGCGGTTTGCAGTCGAGTGTGAAGCGGCTGGGATGAGAATCAGCACCTCCAAGTCCGAGGCCATGGTTCTCGACCAGAAAAGGGTGGCTTGCCCTCTCCAGGTTGGTGGAGAAGTCCTGCCTCAAGTGGAGGAGTTTAAGTATCTCGGGATCTTGTTCATGAGTGAGGGAAGGATGGAGCATGAGATCGACAGGCAGATCGGTGCAGCCTCCGCAGTGATGCGGTCACTTTACCGGTCCGTCGTGGTGAAGAAGGAGCTGACCCAAAAGGCGAAGCTCTCAATTTACCAGTCGATCTACGTTCCGACTCTCACCTATGGTCATGAGCTTTGGGTAATGACAGAAAGAACAAGATCGCGGATACAAGCGGCAGAAATGAGTGTCCTTCGCAGGGTGGCTGGGCGCTCCCTTAGAGATAGGGTGAGAAGCACAGTCACTCGGGAGGAGCTCGGAGTAGAGCCGCTGCTCCTCCACATCGAGAGGAATCAGCTGAGGTGGCTTGGGCATCTTTTTTGGATGCCTCCTGGACGCCTCCCTGGGGAGGTGTTCCAGGCATGTCCCCTCGGGAGGAGGCCCCGGGGAAGACCCAGGACATGCTGGAGGGACTATGTCTCTCGGCTGGCCTGGGAACGCCTCGGTGTTCTTCCCGAGGAGCTGGCCGAGGTGTCTGGGGAAAGGGAAGTTTGGGCTTCCATGCTTAGACTGCTGCCTCCGCGACCCAGTCCCGGATAAGCGGAAGAAGACAAGACGAGACGAGACGAAAAACTTGATACAAAACATCCAACAAAATAGTTTATGCTTAGAATGTAAACAAACCGGTGAAATGACAGTAGCAATTTGTGAAAAATTCTATAATAATAATTCTTGAAAAATAAAAAAGATATGCTCTTACCATCAAATACTTTCATTCCAGATTTTGTTGCTTTTTTGGGGTTTTTTTTTGGGGGGGGGTTGTTTTCAAGTACAGTTTTTATTTCGTTCTCGGTTGGTTCAGTACCACGGTTTGCTATTTTCTTCTTCTTTAGGGTTTTTGGCAATTTGGTGCCACCGAGTGAGCTGGAGTGTGGAACAGGAGATATTGGGGGTGGGAACTATATTCATTTTGCTATGTCTGTTTCTTTTAAATACTTGATAACAAAGTGATGTATCTGACTTCATGTGCTCCACCATTTTGTTTTTCTCTATTCATGGGATATGAGCTGATAGCCTAGTCGTAGAGTAGCCAATCAGAGCACACAACTGCTCATATCCAGTGAATGTAGATAGAATTTTATATATATATATATATATATATATATATATATATATATATATATATATATATATATATATATATATGGGTCTGTCTCAGAAACTGGGTACTGTGGGGGTACCCCACTAAATATACTCACAGTATGGTGATGTTGGTTTTAATTTGAAATAAAATGATGAAAGAAATAATACAGATAAAACTAAATCTTTGATGTGAATACTCCCTTCAGAATTTGGCAAAAATTCTGCAAATTTGTGGAAAAATGGGCCATGATAAATGGTTGACTACATCGCATTCCCTTAAAAAGGTTGTAGTCCACTGAAAAGTCTACAGTTATCTATAATTGTATTTTAAGTTGTAACTTTATACATCTGGTGTGCTCACAGAATAATCATAACCATAATAAAACATAATGCAAAATATTTGATCACCGTTGTAAGTCCATTTTTCACATACCCAAAACCAATACGATCGTGTGTTTTGATCTAAACAGAAAGCCTCAGGGTCAAGGTCACTACCTCACCAAAAGTAGTAACTTAAAATCACTATGCCATATAAAAATTTAGTTATAAATCTGTGATTTTGTTTTTTTAAACAAAAGCTGAAAGTAGCTGAAAGAATATGTTTCTTACAGAATATGTTATGATGGTAGCTGGTCTTGTATGAATTTCTGAGCTATAAAATGAGTTATGGTCTATTTTTTACTGTAGTGTGTTATTTGTGTGTGGGGAAGGACACACATTAACAATTTGCATGTGTAGAATGGAATTTTCCACTCCAACAGTTAGAAGTTGATCGTACTTCCATTTGCGGTCTTTCTGTTACGCGAGTGATCTGTTTGGATGTTATCACTGAAAAGGTGAGTTTTGACAGTTTTGTTTTGTTTTAGTCTTGCAGTATAAGGCAATAGAATGATTCTTTTTCATCTTACTTTCATATTTTGTAGTGTTTGCGTATTTTTGGCCAATATTTTGCAGCCATGGTCGATTTAGTTCGAACTTTTGATAGAATCTACGGCCAGTCATTTTGCCACGATGATGAATTTGAACATTTGGTCATAATGGGCCACATTATCAGCTTAGTTCTAGGCATTTCATATTGAATAACTTTATTTGACATTAATATTTGATGACCATCGGGCCTAGCTGTGAAGAATAGATATTATTTATGAGGAATTAGAGAATTTTAAAATTTTCACACTTTCGTAATACGGAAACGGCCACATGTAATTATTACAATAGTGAGCTTTTAAAGCATAAAATGGGAACAAGAATTATTTTATTACAATAAGGTGGCCGACTGTTTCATTTCCTTTCAGAAGCAATAATAATAATGGACAGAGCTGAGAAAAGTTGATGTGATTTGTGAGAAATAACAGAATTAATGATTTTATTGATTTTATCTCAAGTTCGTAACGAAGTGGTCAGCTGTCTGAGATCGTGCTTCCTTATTACGAGAGTGAACTTGTAACCATAAAGAGTGAATGAGAATAATTTTTTTGAAATATGTCGCTAACTGTTTCAGTTCCTCAGAGAAATGATGATAATCACACAGTTAGTTGAGAAGAATTGATATTGTGAGCAACTGTGGAACTAGACTGCATTTCCACAGAGAAAATGCAAAGTGTGCTTGCTGAGGTGTAGCAGAACAGCTATCATGCCAACATGCTAATGCTAACAACTAGAATGCTAACATTTAACATACTAACATGCTAACAGCATACTAACATGCTAAAAGCTAGCATGTTAACATGTTAATGCTAACATGCTAATAGATAACATGCTAATACCTAGCATTCTAACATGATAATGATTAACATGCTATTTGTTAAAATTCTAACACTTTAAGGCTAATATGCTGACAGCTAACAGCTAACAGGCTAATTTGCTAATGTCTAGTATGTTAACTTTTAGCATGCTAACACGCTGAGGGTGACATGCTAACAGCTAACATGCTAACAGTTAGCATGCTAACATGCTCAGGTGAACTCGCTAACAGCAAACATGCAAACTCTGCATGCTACCATGCTAATCCTAACATGTTAACAGCTCTCATGATAACATGCTAATGGTGAACATGCTAACAACTCGCGAGCTAACAGCAGGCATGATATCGTAATGGTTAACATGCTAACAGCTTGCATGGTAACACGTGAATGCTTATATGCTAATTGCTATCGTGTGTGCGTGTAAGTATTCCTAATAAAGTGGCCATTGAGTTGAAGTTGATTTGCTGTCAAAGTCTCAAATGAGCAGATCCTTGCCAAATGCATCATCACCTATGGGGGAAGGGAGGAATGACTCAGTCAAGCTTCCATTGATTAGCAGCAAAATGGAGAAAAAATGGACGGATGAAAGGCAAGACAAAGACGAGTGCGGGTGAGAACCGAGATCATGAGTGTGATGGGTGATTTGGCCTGAGTTGCCGTATGAAGTTTGGTGGATGTGTGGTGAAGTGTTACTGAGCAAAACTCCATTCATTTGAATGGGGCCAAAAATCAATGGAAGCCTATGGAGGTAAAAAGAGATGCGTGAAAACTAAGGAAAAGGTGAGTGCAGGTCTCAGATGACAGGATGGATCTGTGCAGGGACTTGGCCTGAGGCATCAAGTGAAGTTTCTTGAAGTTTGGTCACTTGGTGAAAAAAATTGATGGAGAGTGAAAGTTTTTCTCCTGAAACACCATTCATTTTCAATGGAGCCAAAAATCAATGCAAGCCTATGGAGGAAAAAGGGATGAGCAAAAAGAAAGGAAACATATGAGTGCGGGTCAGAACTGATTGCATGTATGTGTCGGGGGAGTTGGCTTGAAGTATCACATGAGGTTTGGTGCATCTGCGATGGAGCATGTCCAAGTAGGACGATTTGATTCATGAGCCCTATTCATTCTCTATGGGAAAAAGCAAAAGAAAAACGACAAGAACAAGAGAACGGGCGCGTTGATCCAAAAGCTGTATACAAGCACACTACACCACTTCAGGCCAGACATCTCAGAGTTAGAACGGTGTCTTTATCTCGAACGCCCTTGTAGGAGTAGTGGATCCAAAAAACGTGTTGGAATAAGGCAGAATAAGTAAACTTAAGAAGAACAATAGTGTGCTTGCAGCCAAAGCAAGCACACTAATTAATGATTTTATCTTACGTTCCTAACACGGAAGTGTTCGGCTGTCTGTGCCTCCTTGTATTTAAAGCCCCTCTTTCACAGATTATAGGCAAAATTTATTGAAATTTCATATCAAGAAAAAATCACATATATTTATTCTATCTCTCTGTAGTTCTTTGTATGTAATTGATCAGGATGAGAAAATGGATCGTTTTGATGGTATGCATTATTGAAAGGGTCATTTTTAACAGTATCACTGATACTGCTTATATTTCACTGTCATTTTGCAAACGTTTTGCGAACATCCTATTTCACCACATCAAATACCCAAAATGTATCATATTATTCATATTTAAGTGAATAATCAATTCAGTCATCATAACTTGGCATTTTTAACCCAAGCAATCAAAAAGAGGAAATTTATTCAATATTTTCACTCATCTGTGAAGGAGGGGCTTTAATTCTTCATGATGTAGTTTATATGTAAATCAATTTTACAAAAACATTTGAACTGTAATCAAAATATAATTAGTGCAGTGTGTAAATCTGCAACTTGTTCAGATGTGATATAAGTAACGATATCTTCACTGTAAAAAGAAACTAGTAAAGAAAAAAAAACGTGTTTCCATGTTACGTTAGTGATGAAAAAAGCAAATAATTAAATAAATCAATGGGATATTGTGTGACAGTTTCAAACTTTTGTCTGTGAATTACTATTATGCTAATTGATAATTTAGTACAAAATAAGGGGTGTATCTACATGACATCCTGCAGGCACAACAAAGTAAAGTTTAATAAAATGTAAGATAACTGATGAACATTCAAACCTAAGGAGTAAAATTTAAAAATAATGATAACAAATATGTTTGTTTTTCTGTCCAATAATTGAAAAAAAACAGCTGGGTGTGGTGATTCCATTCATTCATTTTTGCCAGGGGTTATGAGTTTCACATGTCAAATAAAGTGGTGTTTATTTCAAAAAGGAAGCATGTGTTTTTTTTTTAAATATGTGTTATGGACTGATTCAGCCTCTGTACAATCCATGGTGGAACCAAAGCTGAGGTCACAGATCTCTCATTTATCTCTTCCACCCAATTCTTCAGCATCCATCGAGGACACAGGTTTAACTTTGCCCAATTTTTAGAAAATAGTAAGTCCTTCCTTTTTTGCCTTGAATCACTCTGAATCTGAGGGTTGTGTTCACTGCTTCAGATGAATGAAATGCAGAGGATGAATTTCACTGTGCTTGAGTATGCATGTGACAAAGATAACTAGTGTTGGTAAAGTCAAGATATCCAGGGTAGTAAGAGTGGGAGAGCAGAGGTCCAATGGTAGTAAAGGGTTAATTTCTGGGGTTCCCCTCAGTGTTAATATGAGGGTACTATTGGAAAACCTGAGGGAGGGGAATAGTTTGGTGAAGAGTGTGAAAAGAATGACAAAGGGAGCAGAAAGAAAGGAGACTGAAACTGTCCTGATGGAGTTTGATGTAAAGGTAATTCCAAATGAGGTGTACTTTGGATTTCCGAGTTATAAAATAAGAAAATACATTCCAAAATCTATGAGGTGCTTTAAAGGTAGACTGCCTTTCAGATTTTTCAAGTTTAGGTCATAAAAATAATTTTCCCTGATACACAATTATTTTTGTTTAGTGGACCGAAAGCTACTGAATTTGAATCACAGACTTCCAATTTTATTCATTTTTTTAAAATTGAACAATTAATGAATTTAGGGCCATGTGGTCCTAAATTCCCCACTATGTTTCTTGCTTCACCATGACCCAATTCAAGATACTATGTCATGCATCATGTGGTGGGCTTTCCCCATTCGTGCAAAGCATTGTGGGATACAAATTTGAAATGTGAAAGATCGACTACAGTTACGGAAAGTGAGAAGAAAAGATGTTATGTTGCAAAGGAAAGGAAACGCAGGATCAAACTAATAAATATCAGTGGTCAGCAAGCACCTTGGTGTGATCAGCTGTTTGTTTCGCGACAGAATGATGTAACTGTCAGTGCACGGTCAAGGTAAACCTGTAGATGGTAGTAATGCAACACTGTAAATGCCAGCTGCCGTAAAACCCAAAAGAAGAAGGTAAACCTGCATATGCGCACACCGGACTTCCTCTGTCTGCTTGACTGCACGAAGTGATCAATTTCATGCACATTATTTGCTAGGGAATCCCCTCAAATTAAATAACTTCCTAGCCACAGAATGGCCTGTTTTTTTGTGAGATATTGCAGAAATAAACATGTATCCCAATGACCAAATTTGGTCCCAAAGAGGGAACTAAATTTCACCGATTTTATGAAATCGAAAGGCCATCTAGCTTTAATAGCCAGGAGTTTGGACATGTGGCCAAGGTATGTAAAGGAGAGAGAAGATGTGCTCAGTGTGGTGGGGAACATGATATGGAAAATGTAGAGAAGGAGTAAAACCAAAAGTGCTATAATTGTGGAGGAAATTACAGTATAGCTTACTGGGGATGTGAAGTGTTGAAAAAAGTAGGTGGAGGTGCAACAGGTGACCTGGCGACTTGTCCAGGGTGTACCCCGCCTTTCGCCCATAGTCAGCTGGGATAGGCTCCAGCTTGCCTGCAACCCTGTAGAACAGGATAAAGCGGCTAGAGATAATGAGATGAGATGAGATGTTGAGGCAGTTAAGTTGGTTTGACAGGAAAAACAGGAAAAGAAGGGGGAATGTAATAAAGAACAAGTGGCACCAAAAGAACAGCAAGTTAAGATGAATGCATGGATAGAAAAAAAAATCGGTTACCTTTATAGCAGGAGTAATAAATGCAACATATGAGATCAAATCTAAAACTGAGAGGGTTCAGATTATTGTGAAAGCTGCAGAACACCATCTCAATATGACAAGTTTAAATTGGGAAGATGTAAAGGATGAGCTCAGGGTACAATAAAGTCAAGAGACAGCATGTATGGGTTAATTATACCAATAATGTTAATTCTTCAGTGGAACACAAGAAGCCTGATTGCTAATGGACAAGAATTCAAGCAGTTCACAGTTAATAGAAGAGAAAAAACAGACATTATGTGCATTCAAGAGACAGTTAAAACCATAATTGGATTTTGTTTTATATGGTTACCTAACAGTGAGGGGAGACAGGAGAGGAGGAGGATGTGCCACCTTTGTAAAGCAAGGCATTCCTTATAGAATTATGGTAATAGGAAGTGTACAAGAGTATGTAGTAGTGAAAGTGTGGACCGATAGGAAAGAATTGGTGATTGTGAATTATTATAAACCATGCAAAAAAACTAGAATTAAAAAAATTTGAAGAAATAGAAGGACAAAATTAAAATAATATGAATGACATGGAGACAGAAGACATGTTGAACCAGGAGATCTGCTGTCTCATGAGCTGTGTGGAGTTTGGGAATAGCCACAAAGTTAACTGCCTTAGAAAAATGGTCAACTATAGTGAGAATAACTTTATTACCTTGTGAGGGTGGTAAACCAGGAGAGGTGGAAAAACCCGGGTGCAGAAAGTAAAAACCCTGCCACATTTTTGCTCCAGCCAATTCAATGAACCAGCTGATCCTAATTACCACATCCCCTAAGCCAGGTTGATGAGCTAATTGGTGAAATCACCTGTGTTGAGAGCACAGGCAGAAGGAAAACCTAAGCAGGACTTTTACTTTGTCAATCCAGTTTTTCCACCTCTGTAAACCAGTGACAAAATCAAGAGCAATGTGTGACCAGGGGTGACCAGGGACAGGGAGAGGGCGCAGCAGGCCAGCTGGCAGGAGATGAGAGGACTTTGCTCAAGCACAGACATGGTAGGCCACCAAAAATGCCACTTGAGGAGAGTCAGGGTGTGGTTCAAACAAGAAGTATGTGCCCATTTGAGGGCCTGGGAATGAACAGAGTCTGGGACAAACAAGCAGTTAGGTGGACCATTACCTGGGTCTGGTTGCATCTGCTGTGCCTCTCTTACCAAGGACTCAACCTCTCAGGAGACTGCCGCCACAACACAGGCTGAAGGGAAGACAGGATCAGGACAGGAGGGAGTCTCATCAGCGACATGTTGGCAGGAAAGTGCATCAGGCTTCACATTTCTGGAACCAGGTCTGTAGGTGAGAGTAAACTTAAAATGACCAAAAAACAATGCCCAACATGCTTGATGGGAATTTAGGCATTTTGCTGTCTGGATGTATGCCACGTTTTTGTGGTCAGTCCATAACACGAATGGTTGTTCTGCCCCTCTAGCCAGTGTCTCCACTCTTCTAAAGCCAACTTAACAGCTAGCAGCTCCCTATTGCCAACATCGTAGTTACCTTCAGCTGGAGAGAGATGTCGGGAAAAGAAGGCTCAGGAATGGAGTTTTTGATCATGAACAGAGTGTTGGGAGAAGACTGCCCCTACTCTGGTGTCAGAGGCATCCACATCAACAATGAACTGGCATGATGGATTGGGTTGGATCAGGATGGGAGCAGAGATGAAGAGTCTTTTTAACTTGGAAAAGGTGTCTTCAGCCTCAGGGATCCAAGAAAATTGAGTGGAGAAGGAAGTGAGTTTGGTGAGAGGAGCTGCTGCCTTACTGTAGTCCTGAATGAACCGGCGGTAGAAGATTGC
This sequence comes from Neoarius graeffei, assembly GCF_027579695.1. Lineage (NCBI taxonomy): Eukaryota > Metazoa > Chordata > Actinopteri > Siluriformes > Ariidae > Neoarius > Neoarius graeffei. The sequence goes on along the minus strand of NC_083578.1, from coordinate 19,745,572 downwards.
AAACCCCAAAAATTGCTGAAGCTGCTTTCAGGTGGAGGGTCTTGGCCACTCTGCCATTGCTCGGATCTTCTGGGTCAGCCTTCACCTGCCCGCTCTCAACAATGTAGCCCAGGAAGCTCACAGAACTGGCATGGAATTCACACTTCTCAGCTTTCACAAAACGTTTATTCTCCAGCAGCCTCTGGAGAACCTGGCGGACATGGGAGACATGATTAGACATGTTCTGAGAGAAGATCAGAATATCATCAAGGTATACAAATACAAAGTGGTTCAGGAAATCTCTTAGTACATTGTTGACTAGCGCTTGGGAGACTGCAGGAGCATTGGTTAACCCAAAAGGCATTACCAGATACTTGAAGTGTCCAAGGGGTGTGTTGAATGCAGTCTTTCATTCATCTCCCTCTCTGATCTGAATGAGGTGGTAAGCATTCCTAAGGTCTAGCTTAAAAAAACAGTGAAGGGGCTCAAAAGCAGAAATAATTAAAGGCAGAGGGTATTTGTTCTCCACAGTGATGTTCTTTAACCCACGGTAGTCAATACAAGGGTGTAATATATGTTCTTTCTTGGAAACAGAAGAAGCCAGCACCAACAGGAGAGGAAAATGGTCTGATTATACCTGCAGCCAAAGAATCATTTATATACTTTTCCATAGCCTCTTTCTCTGGATGGGAGAGATTGTAGAGATGACTAGTGGGGAGTGGATAACCAGGTAGCAGATCTATGGCACAATCATAAGGGTGGTGTGGATGCAAAGACAGAGCTAGAGCTTTTCTGAAAACTTCACTCAGATCAGGATACTCAACTGGAATGGAAGACAAATCTAAGGGGTCAGATGTCTGTGGAGAGACTGTGACCTCTACTGGAGGCAGAGCAGATCATCAGCAAGAAGAGTGGCAGGAAGAACTCCAGCTGATAATTTTACCAGCAGACCAATCAATGTGAGGATTGTGTTGTTTCAACCAGGGATGGCCCAGAACCCATGGAGGTTTTTTAGAGGTGATGATCTTAAGCTCAATAATCTCTCAATGATTGCTAGACAGGACCAGAATTACAAGAACAGTACAGTGAGTGATTTGAGCCAGAAAGTTTCCACTTAAAGCGTTGGCAGTGCATGGAGATGTAAGCTGTTCAAGGGGAACACCAGATTGGAGGGCCAACTCTTTGTCCAAAAAATTACCTTCACCACCAGAGTCAATCAAAGCAAGGAGTGGCATGGAAAACTGCTGGTGACAAAGGGTAGCTTGAACTTGCGTCTTTGAGAAATCTGGGGCAGAGGGAATTGGTTGGCTCGCCAGTACTCCCACAACTACTGGTAAGCCCTGTCTTTCTGGTCAGACTAGACAGGCAGCTAGAAATGACCAAACTTCCCACAATAAATGCACTCACCCACTCTAACCCTGTGGAGACGCTCGGTGGGAGAAAGATTTGCCTGACCCAACTGTGTGGGTTCCTTTTCTGAAGTAGTGTGAGGTGAAGAGACTCGGGTCTCAGGGCTTGAGCAAACTCCAGTTTTCTCAAGGGAGGGCACAGGACGAGAGGTGAGTGGTGTTGGAAACCAACCAGCCTTCTCCATGCATCGTTCACCTAACTAATTATCTAGTCTGATGGCAAGGGAGACAAGAGAGTCAAAGTTAGTTGATTGATCATGAAAATATATACAAGGTTAGTCAAAATTATTTTAACACTAATGGATTATTTTTCTCCTGAATGTGTGGTGCGCCATGACTGCTGCTGGCATAATTTGGCCCTACTTTTCTGACACCCCAACAGTGACGTCAGACATCTACTTCCAGATGGTGCTGCAGTATGCCATTGATGAACTTCCACTACAGATCTGATTGGTTTCTACTATTTAAGTGTTAACATAATTTTGACTAACCATATATATAATATGAAGAAAGCTGGTTTAAATCAGTTCTAATTGTCATGGCTGTGCAGCATTTTAGACCCAGGACATCATCCGAGACATTTAAAACAATTTAAAAATAGCAGATTCTCTGTGACTTATTAAACATACCTTCAACTGTGTTTAAGCTGATAACATTATGCTTGGTTGCTAGTTTTTCAGCCCAATTATATCTAAAAAAAACCACACACACACACACACACACACACACACACACACACACACACAAAAGACCTAAAACTAGCCTTTGGAAAAGGGCTGTTTCTTTTCATTTCAGCTTTTCAAGTAAATATTTCCTTTATGGCTCTATTAGTGCTTATTACAGCTTCTGTAGTTTACCACTAGGTGTAATAATAACTATATGGAAGCTCAGTGGTACAAGCTCTGCCCCATGATTGCAATCTTGAAACAAGAGCAAATCAACAGTACACTGGCTTTTATCTGCCAGAAATCACTGGACACTCATAAGGCGTAATTAGTATTTTAATTGAATTTACTAATGGATTGAGTTGTGAATGAGGATTTTATGAAGATTAACATTTGTTAAACCGCTGATATAAATACTGATAAACAGCCCGAATTGGATGAGCCACTACTGCATTAGTCTTTTTTCTTTTAATGTTTTAATGTTGAAGTTTCTTGATAAAGCATAAGCCCTTGTCAAGCACAGTGTTTACAAATGCATATCAAAAGAGGTTAGGCCAGTCCATACTGGTTCTGTGATATGCAGAGTATGTGAAAGACAGAGAGCAAAAATGAAAACAATAGCAGACATCAGACAGTTAAAACTTGTCAGCGATGGAAGATTAGAAGGGAACATTGTTACATATAATATAAACACAGAAAACTAGAACAAGATGACATTATTCTTACAGTGACATTGAATTGGTAAATATATTTAAGCTGGTTTACATTTTTTGGTCTTAAAAATTTGCAACAATTTCAACTTTTATATGCATCGTATTATGTCTTATCAAATGCCTATTCCTACATGGACCAATGCTCAAATCACTGCTTAAGGGACTAAAGTATTTGGGGCTGAAGGGAAGGATAACCTTTCTTGCCTATCACTTTCATAGCTGTTTTACCATGTTCTAAATCTTGGACTTTAGCTGGACTGTAAGAGTACTGTACCACGCTGCCATACCATATATGATGATTCTCTCCAGCACAGCAGAGTAAAATATGAACATCATATCGGTGCTCACACCGAACAGTCCAAGTCTGTGGAGGAAATGCAGCCTCTGAGACAGTCCATATATATATATATATATATATATGGACTGTCAATCTATTAAAATATTTAATTGCAATTAATCGCATCATTGTCCATAGTTACAAATTAATCGCACATTTATCTCTTCTAAATGTACCGTAAAGGGATATTTTTCAAGTTTTTTGTGGAGTGGGAGTGGACAAATATACTTGCTTTATGCAAATGTATGTGGCCAGGTCAAAAAGAATAAGGCTGGACACAGCAAAAATGATTTTTGTGGGTATTTTATTCCCCAACTGCATTTAAAAAATAAAGCTGTGTTAACCTTATAATTTTGAGGGTTTAGAACAATTATCCACTCTCCACAGTCAAATTCTGTAGCACAGGGGTACCACAAGGCTGTGTGAGCTCTCCGGTCCTTTTCACACTGTACACCAATAAATGTAGGAGCAGCCGGCCTAACAACTATATCATCAAATATTCTGATGATACAGCTATTTTTAAGCCTTAGGTGAACAGTACAGTGAGTGATTTGAGCCAGAAAGTTTCCACTTAAAGCGTTGGCAGTGCATGGAGATTTAAGCTGTTCAAGGGGAATACCAGATTGGAGGGCCAACTCTTTGTCCAAAAAATTACCTTCACCACCAGAGTCAATCAAAGCAAGGAGTGGCATGGAAAACTGTTGGTGACAAAGGGTAGCTTGAACTTGAACTTTTAAGCCTGCTGTACAGAGACGACTGCCCCTCATTGTATCAGGATGAGATTGCCACCTTTAAAGCCTGGTGCGAAAGCCATCATCTTGTTTTTAATGTCAAAAAACAAGAGATGATATTTGACCCTAGAGAGGTGAGAGTCCATGGCCCAGTGATAATAAGTAAAGAAAGAGAGCACAACTTTATTCATCACACACTTGTGAAATTTCCTCTCTGCATTTAACCCATCTGAAGCAGTGAACACACACATGCACACCAGGGCTTTACATTAGCACCCGCCCACCCGCCAAATGCGGGTAAAATTCAGCTTTGGCGGGTAATGACTTTAGTCCCACTAGCCACTTTGGCGGGTGGTTTATTCTGTGGTACGACAACATATTTTAATTGTAGTTTTCTCTGAAGGCATCTGATATAATAAACGCGTTGCAATGTAATATTATGAGCCTACAACTCCCATGAGCACCTGCATAAACATTCTGGCACAACATATTAGAATTGTACGGAGCCCCTGGCCACGGAATATTTTTTCCCACCCATGTCACCAGAGGGGCTCCGTAGAATTGTTTAGAACGGCTCAGATAAAATCAATGAGCAGACCCTCCAGGATTTCGCGATGTTGCGATTTGCAACTTCAACGCAAATTCAACCAATCCCCGCGAATTCAGGGCGGTGTTGCAATTATATCCAATCACCACAACTTTCCCACAAATTTGACCAATCACTGGTGCCGTCTTGAGGTGATGTCGACAAACTACCTTCCGCCTTACTTCCGTGTATACGTTCAAGAGAAGCAACATGTGCGAGTCAGTGTTTATATAGGCTTAAATTCTGTTACTGAAAGTGTGTTATGTTTACAGTGAAGGACTGTATGCACTTTACATATTTTTTTTTACTTAATACAAGAAATTAATGGATGCCAACATTTTTGCCAAAATGGTATTTTATTTTCCATTGTTTAGGCAGCTTCAGCATCATTCTGTTCAAATTGTTTTTTTCCTTCTATGAAGCCTGAGCCATTTATTTTATTAGTTTATAATTATTGTTTAACTTAGTCTTCAGGAGAGACTGCCTGCACACAGTACTAGTATTAATAGTTTTTTTTTCTTACATGAAAGCTGAGGCATTTATATTATATTTTAAGGTAATTTCATGTTGTGCTGTGAGGTTCTCTGCACTTTAACTTTTGAACCAACAGGTGCATTTGGATAAGTAAAGCCTATTTTTCTGCATTTTTGTAGTCCTGGTAATCTTTTATATTGGTAAAGATGTTTATAGGACCATTTTCTCAGTGTCTTTGTTTTTTTAATCAATAGTTTTTCATTAATAACTTACTATTTAACATATCACTAAATTTTAATCACAAAAAGAGAAAATCGCAACAATTTCTCGCAACTTTCACTTCCTCCCGCAATGTAATCGCAACAAAAACCTAAAAACCACCGCAACTTTCATCGCAATTTTTTGGAAAAACCCCCCCACAACATCAGACATTTTAGCCCGCAACAATCACAAAAAAGGCCCGCGAAATCCTGGGGGGACTGAATGATACGGTAACCTGCGGTTAATGAACGAAGCAACAAAGTTGCTGACAATTGACAAGCGCACTATGTGGCGGCATATAGCTGGAATATCAAGCCCTGCTGCTAAGGGAAAAGGAGCAGAGATGATCAGGGCTGTAGCAGTATTTTAAAATCATCAAGGTCCGTGATGCGCAAAGCGCGCGCCGAAAAATTTTCGACATATTTAAATGAGAGGGGTGAATTACATATCACACAAGAGATCTATTCCTGAAATTACTTTTAATGGTGTTTGAACTGAATATCATCAGTTTTGAAAAAAAAAACAAATCATGTATGTGGCAAGAGTAAGAATAATTTAAGCTTGTTTAATGGTTTGATCTGGCCCAAGCAATAAGGACAAAAGATACCTCATTTTTTTTTGGCTGGTGAGCAAAAAAGTTAATGTAAAGCCCTGATGCACACACACATGAGCAATGAGCACACACACATACCCAGAGCAGTGGGCAGCCACACTAACAGCACCCAGGGAGCAGTTGGGATTTAGGTGCCTCAAGGGCACCTCAGCCCAAGGCCGTCCCATATTAACCTAACCACACATCTTTGAACTGTGGGGGAAACCGGAGCACCCAGAGGAAACCCACACAGACACAGGGAGAACATGTAAACTCCACACAGAAAGGCCCTCGCCAGCTGCTGGGTTCGAACCCAGAACCTTCTTGCTGTGAGGCGACCGTGCTAACCACTTACACCACCATGCCACCCAAGTGACAGTGTTATTGAGCAGGTGTGTACTTTTAAAAATCTGGGGATGCAGATAAACTGCTACCTGAAATGGAGTGACCATGTGGACTTTTTGTGTGGGAGGTTGGTTCAGAGACTACATTTCCTCCACAGACTTAGACTGTTCGGTGTGAGCACCGATATGATGTTCATATTTTACTCTGCTGTGCTGGAGAGCATCATCAAATATGGTATGGCAGTGTGGTACAGTACTCTCACAGTCCAGCTAAAGTCCAAGATTTAGAACATGGTAAAAACAGCTATGAAAGTGATAAGCAAGAAAGGTTATCCTTCCCTTCAGTCCATCTATGAAGGCTCTGTAATTAGGCCAGCTCATAGGATTCTAAATGACCTGTCACATATTCTGCATAATCAATATTATCTGTTACCTTCAGGCAGACGTGAGTAAGTGTAAAACCAACAAACTCAAGCTCTCATTCATTCCAACGTCTATCACACTTCTCAACAAAGAAACAGGGTGATTCTGACTTGTATCTTGATACACTTGCACTTTACCCTAGTATGTCAGTCTAGCACTTTAATTTTTGCATTTTCTGTACTAGGTACAGGTATTAATGCCTGTTCTACAGGGCATTGAATGACAGGCTTAATGCCGTGCCTTGCTTATTTATTTTCTCATTTATTTTCTCATTTAGTTTTTTTTTTTACATGTTTTAGGGTATATATATATATATATATATATATATATATATATATATATATATATATATAAAAATCTCCTTCTCACCCCCGGCGGGGGGGGTGGTATCCATGTCATCCTCAAGCTCGGGTCCTCTACCAGAGGCCTGGGAGTTTGAGGGTTCTGCGCAGTATCTTTGATGTTCCTAGGACTGCGCTCTTCTGGACTGAGGCTTCAGATGTTGTTCCTGGGATTTGCTGGAGCCACTCTCCCAGTTTGGGGGTTACTGCCCCAAGTGCCCCCACTACCACGGGGACCACGCAACCCTTGACCTTCCACATCCATTCCAGCTGCTCTTTCAACCCTTGATACTTCTCAAGTTTCTCATGTTCCTTCTTCCTGATGTTGGCGTCAGCTGGGATCGCCACATCTATCACCACCACCCTCTTCTGCTCTTTGTCCACCACCACTATGTCCGGTTGGTTAGCCAGGATCTGTTTGTCAGTCTGGAAGCTGAAGTCCCACAGAATCTTGGCCCTGTTGTTCTCAGCCACCTTCTGTGGTATGGCCCATTGGGACTTGGGTATTTCTATTCCATACTGGTTGCAGATGTTCCTGTATACTATCCCAGCCACTTGGTTGTGCCTCTCCATGTACGCTGATCCAGCTAGCATCTTACACCCTGCTACTATGTGCTGGACTGTTTCAGGAGCTTCTTTGCACAGTCTGCATCTTGGGTCTGATCTACTCTGGTAGAGCCTGGCCTCTATGGCTCTTGTGCTTATGGCCTGTTCTTGTGCTGCCATGATTAGTGCCTCTGTGCTGTCTGTCAGTCCTGCATTATCCAGCCACTGGTAGGATTTCTTGATATCAGCCACTTCCTCTATCTGACGGTGGTACATGCCATGTAGGGGTTTGTCTCTCCAGGTTGTCTGTTCCTCCTCCTCCTCTGCACTCTCATCAGGGTTCTGCTGCCTGAGACATTCACTTAGCAGTTCATCCTTTGGGGCCATCTTTCTGATGTATTCTCGGATTTTCGATGTTTCATCCTGGACCGTGGTCTTGACGCTCACTAGCCCTCGGCCTCCCTCTTTCCGCTTAGTGTATAGTCTCAGGGTGCTGGACTTGGGGTGGAACCCTCCATGCATGGTGAGGAGCTTTCTAGTCTTGATATCTGTGGCTTCTATCTCCTCCTTTGGCCAGTTTATGATACCAGCGGGGTATCTGATGACTGGTAGTGCGTACATGTTGATGGCTCGGACCTTGTTCTTACCATTCAGCTGACTTTTCAGGACCTGCCTTACTCTCTGGAGGTATTTGGCTGTGGTTGACTTCCTTGTGGCCTCTTCATGGTTTCCATTAGCCTGTGGGATGCCAAGGTACTTGTAGCTGTCTTGGATATCACCTATGTTGCCCTCTGGTAGGTCAATCCCTTCAGTCCGGATCATCTTGCCTCTCTTTGAGACCATCCGGCCACACTTGTCCAATCCGAATGACATCCCTATGTCATCGCTGTAGATCCGGGTGGTGTGGATCAGCGAGTCTATTTCTCGCTCGTTCCTGGCATACAGCTTGATGTCATCCATGTAGAGCAGGTGGCTGATTGTTGCCCCACTACGGAATCGGTACCCGTAGCCGCTCTTCGTGATGATCTGACTGAGGGGGTTCAGGCCTATGCAGAACAGCAGTGGTGATAGCGCATCTCCTTGGTATATGCCGCACTTGATGTTGACTTGGGCAATGGGTTTTGAGTTGGCCTCTAGGGTTGTCTTCCACATTTCCATTGAGTTCTGTATGAAGGTCCTTAGGTTCCTGTTGATCTTATACAGTTCCAGACATTCCAGTATCCATGTGTGTGGCATTGAGTCATAGGCTTTCTTGTAGTCAATCCAGGCAGTGCACAGGTTGGGTTTGTCTCTTCTTACAGTCTCGGGCGACTGTTCTATCTGTTAGGGTTTTGCTGGGATTCGAACCTGGTTCGTTGGTGTGATAATCCAGCAAACCCCCACTAGGCCACCAGGGGGATGACTCAAATGCAGAGGCGTGAGGCGGAAGTAGAAAAAGAATCAAAAGGTTTATTTAAACTATATACACTATATACAGGGCAAAACAAAAGACAAAAAAAAACCAAAGAGTATAATCCAAAAGAAAAGCAAAGTGCAAAAATTCAAAAGCTAAGAAGATCAAAAAACACAGTACAAAGGAAACTGGAGATAAACATAACAGCACAAAGACTCCGTGACAAGAGGACTGAACTCAGGGGTATAAATAGACAAACTAATTAAGGACACAGGTGAAGATAATTAGGCAATTAACACAAACACAAGACACAGGAACAGTGGCGGCCTCTAGAGGCCAAAATAAACACGACATGAAAAGGAAATAACAGCGGCCTCTAGAGGCCAAAACAGTCCTAGTCCTAACAGGACCCCCCCCTCTAGGAGCGTCTCCTGACGTTCCCAGGGCGATCCGGATGGGCTGAATGGAAGTCCCGACATAGTTCTTTATCAAGGACATCCCGAGCAGGAACCCAGCAGCGCTCCTCAGGACCATAGCCCTCCCAGTCCACCAGATATTGCAACCCGCCGCGGACCCGGCGGGAGTCAAGCAGGCGATTCACAGTGAACACAGTCTGCCCCTGGAAGATGCGGGGGGGTGGGGGGTTCCTAGGGGCAGGGGCATACGTAGACGTCAGTACGGGCCGTAACAGGGAAACATGGAAAGTGGGGTTGATCCTCAGAGTCCGGGGCAACTGGAGCCGGTAGGAGACAGGGTTCACCCTGCGCACCACCTTGAAGGGGCCAATGTAGCGAGGAGCAAGCTTGCGGTTCTCCACCCGCAGTGGAAGGTCCTTAGTGGACAGCCAAACACGCTGCCCAGGGCGGAAAGCGTGTGCAGGTCTTCTATGGCGGTTGGCCTGAGTCTGGTTGGTTCTGGAGGTCTGTATGAGGGTCTTCCTGACCTTGCTCCAGGTCTTGCGACACCGTCTCACATATTGGTTGACCGAGGGCACCCCCGCGTCCTCCTCCTGGTCCGGGAACAGAGGTGGCTGGAACCCGAATTGGCACTGGAATGGCGACAGCTTGGTGGCCGATGACTGCAGGGTGTTGTGGGCGTACTCCGCCCATGGCAGCCAGGTGCTCCACGATGTCGGGTTATCCATAGCCAGGCCTCGCAGGGTGGTTTCCAGGTCCTGGTTGAGCCTCTCCGTCTGACCATTGGACTGTGGGTGAAACCCAGAGGAGAGGCTGGCAGTGGCTCCGATGACCTTGCAGAACCCGTGCCACACTCGGGAGGAGAACTGGGGCCCTCGGTCTGAGACGATGTCCTGTGGAAGACCAAAGACTCGGAAGACATGATTAAACAAAAGTTTCGCAGTTTCAAGAGCAGAGGGGAGTTTGCACAGTGGTATGAAGCGGCAGGCCTTGGAGAATCTGTCAACTAAGACCAAAATGACCGTGTTACCTTGTGACTCAGGGAGACCCGTGATAAAGTCGACTGCCACGTGGGACCAGGGACGCCGGGGAATGGTCAGAGGATGCAGGAGACCCTGGGGACGCTGTCGTGGGTTCTTGGTTCTGGTGCAAACCTCACAGGACAGGACAAATGACCTTACTTCCTTCTCCATGTTAGGCCACCAGAAGCGTCTTTTCAGGAAGTCCAGGGTCCTCCGAGCTCCCGGGTGGGCGGTGAGAGGGGAAGAGTGACCCCACTGGAGAACCTTGGCCCGGGCTTGATGTGGGACGTACAAGAGGCCTGGTGGCCCCGTCCCAGGACCGGGGTCCTGGCGTTGGGCTCGTCGGACAGCCTCCTCAATACCCCAGCGGACAGGGGCCACAATCCGGGACACAGGGATAATAGGCCCGACTTCATTCTCCCTGTTAGTGGCAGAGAACAGTCTGGACAGTGCGTCAGGTTTGGTGTTCTTGGAGCCGGGGCGGTATGAGAGGGTGAAGTCAAACCGACTGAAAAACAGGGCCCACCTAGCCTGTCGAGGGTTCAGTCTCTTGGCTTGCTGGAGGTACTCCAGGTTCTTGTGGTCAGTCCAAACCAGGAATGGATGTTGTGCTCCCTCCAGCCAGTGCCTCCACTCCTCAAGGGCCAGTTTGACCGCTAGCAGTTCTCGATCCCCCACATCGTACCGGGACTCAGCAGGACTCAGGCGGTGGGAGAAGTAAGCGCAGGGGTGCAGCTTTCCTTCCGAACGTTGAGAGAGCACCGCGCCGACACCACTGTCCGAGGCGTCCACCTCCACGATGAATGGTTGGGAGGTGTCCGGGAGAACCAGAATGGGTGCCGTGCAGAAGCGGTCCTTGAGGTCTTTGAACGCCTTTTCTGCCTGAGGAGACCAGCCATAAGATCCACCTGTCCCTTTGGTGAGGTCTGACATGGGTGCTGCCACAGAACTGAAGTTCCTGATGAACTTGCGGTAGAAGTTAGCGAATCCTAAGAACCGCTGAACCTCCTTAACGGACTTGGGAGTAGGCCAATCCCGGACGGCCAGGGTCTTGGCAGGGTCCATTTGGAGTTGGCCTGTCCGTACAATAAATCCCAGAAAGGAGACCTCGGGAACATGAAATTCGCATTTCTGGGCCTTGGCGAACAGATTGTTCTGTAGCAGCCTCTGGAGAACCTGGCGGACATGGTGGCGGTGCTCCTGCACGGTCTTGGAAAAGATAAGGATGTCGTCGAGGTAGACAAAAACGTATAGGTTAATCATGTCCCTTAAGACGTCGTTGATTAGGGCCTGAAAAACAGCTGGTGCGTTGGTGAGTCCGAAGGGCATCACCTGGTATTCGTAGTGCCCAGACGGGGTGTTAAAGGCAGTCTTCCACTCGTCTCCCTGTCGGATACGGATGAGGTGGTATGCGTTCCGTAGGTCCAACTTGGTGAAGACGGTGGCGCCTTGGAGCAGGTCGAAAGCTGTGGACATCAGCGGAAGGGGATATCGGTTGCGCACAGTGATCTTATTCAGGCCCCTGTAATCAATACATGGTCGGAGCCCCCCATCCTTCTTGCCGACAAAGAAGAAGCCGGCTCCAGCAGGTGAAGTGGAGGGTCGAATAAACCCAGAGACCAGGGCATCTTTGAGGTATTCCTCCATGGCCTTGCGTTCTGGCTGAGAGAGTGAAAACAGTCTGCCACGAGGAGGGGTAGTCCCAGGGAGCAAGTCGATGGCACAGTCGTAGGCCCGGTGCGGAGGAAGAACGGCGGCCCTGCTCTTGCTGAATACCTCCTTGAGATCCCAGTACTCTGTGGGAACTTGAGATAACTCGGTGAGATCAGGGGGCTCGGCAGGAGACACAGGAGAGCTAGAGAGCAGACAAGAGGCATGGCATGCAGGGCCCCATTCCACAACCTGGCTTGTTACCCAGTCTATGCGAGGGTTGTGGCGAGTAAGCCAAGGAAGGCCTAGAATAACTGGGAACTCAGGTGAAGGAATCAGGTGCAGGGATATTTCTTCCTTGTGACCTTGAGACTGGAGGAAAACTGGAGAAGTAACTTGGGTGACTCTTCCATCACCTAACGCTTGGCCATCGAGGGCAGACACAGACAGTGGGACTTCAAGAGGTGCAGTCGGAATATTGATGCTTTGGGCGAAGTGAATATCCATAAAGTTCCCAGCCGCCCCTGAGTCTATCAAAGCTTGACAAGAGTGGACAGACTCACCCCAGGAGATGGAGACCGGGATGTAGATTCCTTGGCCAGGGAGTCCAGGAGAGAGGGTAGGCCCCGTCACAACCCTCCCTCGGCTGGACGGGGCGGTCCTTTTCCCAAGAGTTCGGGACATGATGCTCGGAAGTGACCAGGCTTGCCACAGTAGATGCAGCACTTGTCCCTCCTTCTGCGCTCCCTCTCAGATGCGGAGAGGCGAGTACGACCCACTTGCATGGGTTCTGGACAGTCACTGAAGGAGGTAGACGGTCTCCAGGTAGAGGTAGGGAGGCTGGGGGGGCTCAAGGCTTGGTGGCGTTCTCTCATCCTGTTGTCCAGACGAATAGCATGTGAGATGAGGGTTTCGAGGTCACTTGGGCATCCAATAGAGGCCAGACCGTCCTTGATGGGGTCAGACAGACCATGGTGGAAGGCTGACACCAGGGCAGTCTCGTTCCATCCACTTACTGCTGCGAGTGTTCGGAACGAGATGGCGTAATCTGCGACGCTTCCTCCTTGCCGGATGGACATGAGCTTTCGGGCTGCGTTGGTACTGATGTCTGCCTGATCGAAGACCCGAAGCATCTCTTCAGAAAACAGCTGGAAATCAAAGCACTCAGGTCCCTGTCTTTGCCAGATAGCAGTAGCCCAGGCTCGCGCCTTACCAGCTAATAAGGTGATCACAAAGGCAATCTTGCGGCGATCCGTAGTGTAGGTGGTAGGCTGAAGCTCAAAGGTGAGTTGACACTGGGTAAGGAACTCTCGGCACTCACTGTGCTTGCCGTCATACCTCTGTGGTGCAGGAAGGCTGGGTTCGCGAGGTGAAGAAGGCAGCATTGCAGGAGGCACTGGAGCAGGAGTGGGAGCTGGATCAGGAGCAGGAACTGGATCAGGAGCAGGAGATGCAGGCAGAGATGTCAGCTGTGCCAGGGTTTTCCCAATTTGCTGAAGCAGTTCCTCGTGGCGAGCGAGGGCCTCACGTTGGCTGGTGAGCGTACGTCCATGAGCGTCCATGGTCGCTCCGAAGCGTGTCAAAGCTGCCATAATTCCCTGAAGGTTGGCCGGGTAGACAGTTGAAGCAGCCTCTGCTGAGTCGGTCATGACGGAGTCTTTCTGTTAGGGTTTTGCTGGGATTCGAACCTGGTTCGTTGGTGTGATAATCCAGCAAACCCCCACTAGGCCACCAGGGGGATGACTCAAATGCAGAGGCGTGAGGCGGAAGTAGAAAAAGAATCAAAAGGTTTATTTAAACTATATACACTATATACAGGGCAAAACAAAAGACAAAAAAAACCAAAGAGTATAATCCAAAAGAAAAGCAAAGTGCAAAAATTCAAAAGCTAAGAAGATCAAAAAACACAGTACAAAGGAAACTGGAGATAAACATAACAGCACAAAGACTCCGTGACAAGAGGACTGAACTCAGGGGTATAAATAGACAAACTAATTAAGGACACAGGTGAAGATAATTAGGCAATTAACACAAACACAAGACACAGGAACAGTGGCGGCCTCTAGAGGCCAAAATAAACACGACATGAAAAGGAAATAACAGCGGCCTCTAGAGGCCAAAACAGTCCTAGTCCTAACACTATCGACCAGTAGCTGGTGCTTGGCTCCTCTGGTGTTACTGCCAATTCCTTTCTGTGCCTCGCTCATGTATTGAGCCACATGCTTACTCATTTTTGCCACAATGATGCCTGACAGGGCCTTCCATGTTGTGCAGAGACAGGTAATTGGCCAGTAGTTGGATGGGATGGGTCCCTTCTGGGGGTCCTTCATGATTAGGACTGTCCTGCCTTGGGTTAGCCATTCTGGGTGGGTCCCATCCCTCAGCAGCTGGTTCATCTGTGCTGCTAGGCGTTCATGGAGTGCAGTTAGCTTCTTCAGCCAGTACGTATGGATCATATCGGGGCCTGGTGCTGTCCAGCTCTTCATCTTTGACACTCTTTCTTGGACGTCTGCCATTGAGATGGTTACTGGTTCTTGTTCTGGGAGGTTGCTGTGGTCAGCTCTTAGGTCCACTAACCATTGGGCATCGGTGTTGTATGATGCCTTTCTTTCCCATATGTCTTTCCAGTATTTTTCCACCTCAGCTCTTGGTGGGTCTGGCCGGTTGTTGTCTCTTCTTCTTCCGCTTATCCGGGGCCGGGTCGCGGAGGCAGCAGTCTGAGCATGGAAGCCCAAACTTCCCTTTCCCCAGACACCTCGGCCAGCTCCTTGGGAAGAACACCAAGGCATTCCCAGGCCAGCCGAGAGACATAGTCCCTCCAGCATGTCCTGGGTCTTCCCCGGGGCCTCCTCACAGGGGGACATGCCTGGAACACCTCCCCAGGGAGGCAACCAGGAGGCATCCGAAAGAGATGCCCGAGCCACCTCAGCTGATTCCTCTTGATGTGGAGGAGCAGCAGCTCTACTCCGAGCTCCTCCCGAGTAACTGTACTTCTCACCCTATCTCTAAGGGAGTGCCCAGCCACCCTGCGAAGGAAACTCATTTCGGCCGCTTTTATCCGCGATCTTGTTCTTTCGGTCATTACCCAAAGCTCATGACCGTAGGTGAGAGTCGGAACATAGATCGACTGGTAAATCGAGAGCTTCGCCTTTTGGCTCAGCTCCTTCTTCACCATGACAGACCGGTAAAGTGACCGCATCACTGTGGAGGCCGCACCGATCCGCCTATCGATCTCATGCTCTATCCTTCCCTCACTCGTGAACAAGATCCCGAAGTACTTAAACTCCTCCACTTGAGGCAGAACTTCTCCACCAACCTGGAGAGGGCAAGCCACCCTTTTCCAGTCGAGAACCATGGCCTCGGACTTGGAGATGCTGATTCTCATCCCAGCCGCTTCACACTCGACTGCAAACCGCCTCAGTGCATGCTGAAGGTCCTGGTTTGCAGAAGCCAACAGGACAACATCATCTGCAAAAAGCAGAGATGAAATCCTGTGGTTCCCAAACAGGATTCCTTCCGGCCCCTGGCTGCGCCTAGAAATTCTGTCCATAAAAATTATGAACAGAACCAGTGACAAAGGGCAACCCTGCCAGAGTCCAACATGCACTGGGAACAGGTCTGACTTACTGCCGGCAATGTGAACCAGACTCCTGCTCCATTCGTACAGGGACCAGACAGCATACCTGTCAACTTTGAAGTTTGAAAAAAAGGGATATTTCCCAGATTTTTAACTCAAAATAAGGGAAAATTTCGGAAAGTCATACCCTTCACCAAAAGTGGGTGTGTAGTTGAACGGGGGGTAATTTTCTATCTAGTATTTGTGGTTTCCTGTACTCTGGTGCATGTTGGTGATAGCCAAGACCCAAACTCAATATGCTTATGGTTTATAGAGTGCATTTGTGAATAAACTATACATTTAATTTGCTTTCAGTGGTACCAGTTATTTCCCAAATTAAGGGCTAAAATACGTATCTTATGTTAAAATAAGAAAGGTCATTATATAACCAGTCGATAAATTCAATTCCATTGCAATTTATTATGGTTTTACCATAGTCATGGCCTCAGAACACTAGATAGATAGATAGATAGATAGATAGATAGATAGATAGATAGATAGATAGATAGATAGATAGATAGATAGAGTAATAAAGAGATAAAGAGTAATATAAGATATTAAACCAAGAGTGATTTAAAATGGGTAAGTTTCAGATAGAAAATAAAATAGACAATGAGTGGATAAAACAGTTAATACAACAATTAGTTTAAACTAGGCTATTTATGAGGTCTTAGCCAGGACATACTTAATGTAAACATGTGTAGCTTACCTTTGATTATTTGGGAGGCTTTCGTTTTCCCCATGGAAAATTTCTTTGCGATGGAAGAGTCTGGGAACATTCCAGCCACGCACTTGTTGAAATCATCAAAGAAAGAGATGCTAATGTTTTTCTTAGCTATTAATATCGCCATCTTCACCTCAGACCTAATCAGTGTTGCCAGATACTGCTGACGTTTTCCAGCCCAAAATATGTTCAAAACCCACCAAAATGCACTTGAAACCACCCAACTTGGGAGGGAAACTGCCCAATCTGGCAACACTGGACCTAATCACTTGTTCAGCCTCGCCTCCGGATGTAGTTATGTAATTACTGATGCCTGAGAGGGCGGGGATGTGAATTCATGGCCCGACTTCCTGCTGTAAACTCCTGTCAGAGGCGCATCATGAATTCTGGACCTACCAACTTTTTTATATTGTGAAAATATGGGACTTTTATATAATGTGAAAATATGGGATATTTTCGGGAAAATAAAAAAAAAACGGGAAGACAGTGGGAAATAAGTCAAAATAAGGGAGTTCCTGGGAAAAATGGGAGGGTTGACAGGTATGCCGGACAGCCCTTAGCAAAGGGCCCCGAACCCCATACTCCTGAAGCACCCCCCACAGAATACCACGAGGGACACAGTTGAATGTCTTCTCCAGATCCACAAAGCACATGTGGACTGGTTGGGCAAACTCCCATGAACCCTCGAGCACCCTATGAAGGGTATAGAGCTGGTCCAGTGTTCCACGACCAGGACGAAAACCGCATTGTTCCTCCTGGATCCGAGGTTCGACTATCAGCCGAATTCTCCTCTCCAGTACCCTGGAGTAAACCTTCCCTGGGAGGCTGAGAAGTGTGATTCCCCTATAATTGGAGCACACTCTCCGGTCCCCTTTCTTAAAAAGAGGGACCACCACCCCAGTCTGCCACTCCAGAGGCACTGTCCCCAACCGCCACACGATGTTGCAGAGGCGTGTCAGCCAAGACAGCCCCACAACATCCAGAGACTTGAGATACTCTGGGCGGATCTCATCCACCCCCGGTGCCTTGCCACCGAGGAGCTTGCTAACCACCTCAGTGACTTCAGCTTGGGTAATGGACGAGTCTGCCTCTGAGTCATCAGCCTCCGCTTCCTCAATGGAAGACGTGACTGTGGGATTGAGGAGATCCTCGAAGTATTCCTTCCACCGCCCGACAATGTCCCCAATTGAGGTCAACAGCTCCCCACCCACACTGTAAACAGTGTTGGCAGAGTACTGCTTCCCCCTCCTGAGGCACCGGAAGGTTTGCCAGAATTTCTTCGAGGCCGACCGATAGTCCTCCTCCATGGCCTCACCGAACTCCTCCCAGTTCCAAGTTTTTGCCTCCGCAACTACCCGAGCTGCGGCACGCCTGGTCTGACGATACCCGTCAGCTGCCTCAGGAGTCCCGGAGGCCAACATAGCCCGATAGGACTCCTTCTTCAGCTTGACGGCATCCCTTACTTTCGGTGTCCACCACCGGGTTCAGGGATTGCCGCCACGACAGGCACCGGAGACCTTGCGGCCACAGCTCCGAACAGCCATGTCTACAATGGAGGTAGAGAACATGGTCCACTCAGACTCAATGTCCCCCGCCTCCCTCGGAAGCTGGGAGAAGCTCTCCCGGAGGTGGGAGTTAAAGACCTCCCCGACAGAGTGCTCGGCCAGACGTTCCCAGCAGACCCTCACCATACGTTTGGGCCTGCCATATATATATTGCGAGAGAGAAAGAGAGAGAGAGAGAGTTTCCATTTGTTTGGGATGGACACAGTGTTAAGTTTGTGATGTAAGAGTTGTTTGTCAAACCTATTGGTATTACACATGCAGTTGTAAGTTATTCTTTTATTTTTTGATATTTTGGCTTGCAGTAAAGGACTTCAAACCATGTGTATTAGCATGTTGAAAATCATTGCATCACCAGAGTGGATAAAATGTAGGACTTGCAGTGTGTGGGGGTGGGGGGTGGGGGGTGTTTGCTTGGGGCAACCCTAAGGTGGCAACCCTAACTTTAGGGCTAAAGAGTAAATTTAAAGACATTCTGAAGCAATGAACATTGTACATAGTTTTCCCGAACTCACTTGCAAGAAGGATTCTAAAGAGCAACTTTGCTAAGAGCTTCTTTGCAATGCGCATCCTCAAGATAGGCATTAGTAGTTGCTAAAGGCATTCAAACTGAAGTTGATAAAGGCATTCTTAGCTGCTAAATCCAGTCAATGAGGTCACATGGCATGCCACATGTTTTTCTACAAAAAAAAACAATGAAATACAAAGTGTTAAAATATGTTAATATATCATCATTAAGCATAACATATAATGCTTATATATAATGCTAAATAATGTGGTAATTAATAATTTAAACTGTTTTACATTTTTGGACCATTCCATTTTTTATTTCAAATGTGTTTCTTAATGAAAGGAACAAATGTTCACACAAAAGAATGAGCAAATATTAAGCTAAATAATTAAGTAAGTGTTTTCCCTGTGCCTGCTCTTTGTATTGTTACCCAATCATGCAGTGATGATTATTTCAACTGTTATTTACAATGCCAATTTGGTAATGTTCTCCCGTATATAGTATATATGTGTTACAGGTGCAGAAATTTGTCTGATTTATGACACTAAATGAGATAATCAGTTGCCTAATGGAGATAAATTTGATTCAAATGTGGCGATATCAATGTGACATTAAGATATCCATATGTAATTCCATACATTCATGTTTTGTGTCTATTTATATGATAATTAACTTGATATACTTGCAATGTACAAGAAAAATAATTGAACACCGGCAGCAGGCTCACCACCATTGTCCATCCGTTGATTGTGTGAGTCCCTCAGAGGGGCATGCGCATTCTGTGTATTCGGCTGCGAGGAGATGCTTGCTGTGAAAGAGTGATCCAGGTCCATCGTAAGTTAAGAGTGAACTAAAGGACTACTTTGGCTGCAATGTTGTTTGGGAAAACCACGTTAGCTTAAAGGAGATACGCAGAGCCTTTATTTTAAAATAAATTTCTGAGTGGATAGTATCTCCATCCTTGAGTCTTGTATGTTGCATGAATGTGAATTTTAAAAAAACATATTTTTGAGAGTTAAAATTGACCGCAAAGTTGGCATTCGAGCTGCCCCGCTGAGCCAGCCAGCCCTGAGTGCGTGACATCACAGCAGGAACCGGTTTTAAGGCTGAGGCCTTTTACAGCTATAGACCAAAGTCATATTAATAAAAATTTATGGTGAAAGTAAGAAACACCGTTACCAGCTTGCTCAACTAAGACTGATTTGACTTCATTGATTGTGGGTTGACTCTCATTAAAACAGGATAGGTGTTATAACTTATGCAACATACATGTACATGCATGCATTTTCACTGTTAAAACGTAAAAGGCTAATGAAATAATCAGATGAACTGAGAATCACATTATGAAGCAAATTAAATAATCTTATACCGGTAACTTAAATGCACAATACAAGTTACATGTATTAATCTAATAATCGGGAAACCCAACCCAGTTCCCCAGCATGTCAAGTACTCCAACAGACAGAAAGTACAATTATTAATGTCTGTAACGTAATATATTTAATGTTTGTTTTACTTCCTGATTCGGACCTGTCAGGGAAAATCCTAAAAGGGTTGAATTTTACATGGTGATGCAAAGATATAAGGTTTATCTTCGAGTGATGAAAATATTTCATGAGTGAGCGCAGTGAAAAGCCTAAAAGTGTTGGTATGCTGTTTGTGTATGAGGAAGAACATTGTTTTTATTATCAGATTTATTTCCTGGAGCTCAGTATGTTAAGGACTTTACAATGTAAGGATATCAAGTTTAACATTCTTTTTTATTAGGTTTATTTCCTGGAACTCAGTATAAAATACATGTTCCAATGGTGCAGCACTTGATTTTTCTACTCAATCTTTGATACATCCAGCACCATGATGCTCTTTCTGAGGCTTACACTACTCACCCGTAAGTTTCTTCCGTGCTATTCCATATAAAATCCATGGGTGTGTTCAGCTAAATTGGACCTGCATCTTAACTGGAGATAACAATAAGCAATTACTCAAATTTATGTCTTTGAGTAATCTGTCTGTTTTGTGTTACAGTGCTTCTTGCAGCCCCTGACTTGCTTGTTTCTGGAGGTAATGTCTGAATGCAGTCACACATTTTAAATAGCTTAAAATAATACTGATTTATATAAGAGCCAAAGTCAATAATTCAGGTGGACTTGCAAATGATTTATACTTTCAGAGAATATGATTACCTGCTATGGTGATGTCCAGCGCCTCACTTGTGGTAAGTTTAAATGTCCTATATTTTCAGACAGAATATTTTAAGCCAATAATAATAATAGCTTTTTGGAAACATTATTACTACAAGAAACTAAATATTGCAAAACTATAAAAAAAAAAAAAAATTAGGATTTCTATGAAAAGGAGCAGGCTTCCGAGATGCCCTGCCAAAAATCAAGAGATATCCAGAGAGCATTACTTCTGTGGTCAGAAAAGAATGGCCAGACTTTTTGTTTGTTTGTTTGTTTGTTTGTTTGTTTGTTTGTTTGTTTGTTTGTTTGTTTGTTTTGTGTGTGTGTGTGTGTGTGTGTGTGTGTGTGTGTGTGTGTGTGTGTGTGTGTGTGTGTGTGTCTGTCTCTTCAGGTGCTGGACTGATAAAGGTGAAGTCTACTGTATATGGACGTACAGACAACAACACATGTAATGTTGGTCGGCCCCCTTCTCAGGTTGCTAAAACCGACTGTGCCTCAAAAATTTTCACTATTGCTGAAAGGTACAGTGTTATTTGGGTTATAACGTGTCAAACACAAGGCCCATGGGTTAGTTTGCTGATTAGTTTCACTTAGCCCACATGAACTTGGAAAAAATAATCGTGAAATGGCCCGTAGCATACGTGTTGTAGAATATCCTGGAGACAAGTTATCACTGACGTCATAGAAGCAATAATCATGTTGTTTCCTCCCCAGCTTCTCTTTCCTCTGTCTCTTGAACTTAATAAGACAGAAAATCCAGCTTGATGTGTAAAACAGCACAACCTATTCTGCCCTTTACTGACTGACACAGGAGACTCCTTCCATAAATGTTAAATAAAATGTCTCCTTCCACAAAACCTTACCATATCCACAATTACTTAATTTTGTTTCTTGAATAATTCATTTATTATTAGTCATAGAATATTGCAGATATTTTGTATTAGATATAGACCTAATGTTGCAGTCTGTTATTTATTTCACATTCTGAAGACACAACACCATAACCCTGGTGAGATCATTTGGTCTGTTAACCTCAAACAGATGCAATGGACTAAGAGAGTGTGAGCTGAAGACAAATTTACTTGCCAACCCTGACCCATGTTATGGAACCTACAAGTACTACAACACCACTTATGACTGTATCAATGGCCGTAAGTAGTGCATGATGTAGAGGTGTGTTGGAATCTGTTAAGACAATTTTGGAATTGACATCTAAATACAGAACATTTACAACTGACACACTGATACTGAGCTCATACTCGTGGCAAACTGCAGCTATCAATTTTTGTTTGTATTTATAGCTTTGTAATAATTTCATAATAATCTCCCATGGTTTATTGCCATACCAGTTGATCATAACATTGCATGCACTTTGCTTTTATCTCCTTCCTCTAGAGTTTGTTGTGATCTGTGAGCATGGCTACAGCACACTAGACTGTGGTAAGAACTTCACTAAGTCTCTGTTATTTATTTATTGAATGATTGATTGCTGTTGCCTTTGAACTACAGCAGTTTTATCTGTGTCTCTGCGCAGGAGATGATTCGATTCAGATCATAAATGCAAACTATGGACGTGCTGATTCAGTAACTTGTTCCAATGGACTCTCTAACAGTTTGATCCAGAACACCAACTGTTACGCTCCAAACACACTCCCGACTGTGGCTGCACTGTAACATTTTTTGTTTGTTTGTTCGTTCGTTCGAATAAACGTTTTACCTATTAGATTCACCTTTATTGACTAGATGCACTTGGTGTTCACTAGTTAAGGAGGCCATGTTTTCTTACTTTCATTAAAAGGTGTAATGGACAGCAGAGATGCACCGTAGAAGCTTCATTCAAGCTCTTTACAGATCCTTGTGTTGGGACTGTTAAATATCTCACTGTGTCCTATTTGTGCAATCGTGAGTACGCTGTTTTCTGCTTTTACCATTTAGTAATCTTGGGTTAACAGGAATTAACTAAGGCACTTTGATCTATGACTAAAAGTAGATTAGGGCAAATAACTTTAGAAAACATTGAACCTAGCTTAGTTTCCCCAACAAAGGGTGATTTCATGTTTGTTTGTTTTTAAACCATAGTGTCTTAGTATAAAAGTTACAGATGAGTTTAAATAAAGATTTTTAATAGACGTACATCTATTGTATAACTTGTGTAGTTTTGGTAGTAAGATTTTTTTTGTATTGAAGGTGTATTACAAAAATTAGGTGAAAATAATATGTAATATATAAACAAAATCATTTCCTACAGGAGAAATTGTGACCTGTGAACACGATACAGCTGTGCTGACATGCGGTTTGTGCTCTTTTCCTCCTTGTTCCTTTGTTACAGTATTTATTTTCCACCTCTTTTATTGCATGTTACATAATAAAGATTACATTAAACAGTATGTATATTACCTATTGTAAAACAAAGATTTTAAGACAATATCCCATCAGCACCAAGTGGATCTTTCCCACACTGCTTTTCTTTAAATAGATCCTAATATTCTATATTTCCCTTGTGCTAAATTCTAATTTTAGGTGTTCGCCGTTTAAAGATCATCAGTGCTAACTACGGCCGAACCGATTCCACCACATGCTCTTCAGGACGACCTGCCAATCAACTCACCAACACAAACTGCTACACGCCTAGTGCATTTGATAAAGTTGCAGCTAGGTAACAGACGCACTAACTTAAGTGTGATCTTTTTTTTATTACTATACATGCCTGTTATCAGCTCCGGTTTCCCCCACAGTCCAAAGACATGCAGGTTAGGTTAACTGGTGACTCTAAATTGACCGTAGATGTGAATGTGAGTGTGAATGGTTGTCTGTGTCTATGTGTCAGCCCTGTGATGACCTGGCGACTTGTCCAGGGTGTACCCCGCCTTTCACCTGTAGTCAGCTGGGATAGGCTCCGGCTTGCCTGCGACCCTGTAGAACAGGATAAAGTGGCTAGAGATAATGAGATGAGATGAGAAGCCTGTTATCATTAAAATACGTTACTTGTCATGTCTGCACCTGCTTGCACTCAAGACTCCACTTCCCAGAATTCACAGTGGCCTTCAGATATGGCTGCCAGGGAGTACATCACCCATCCTGCACTCCACCATTCATAGGCCTCTGATTATTGATTGCACATACGTACCTGTTCACAATCACCACAGCACATGATAAAGGACTGTTTGTTTTTGCAACTAGTGTGAAGTATATACTCAGTTCCTTGTGGCTGATGGTACCGAGTGGTTTGTTATTGTACTTTTGAGCCTGATGGTGGTGATGTTTGGATTTTGCTCTTTCGCCTTTGCCTCTGATACCCTGTTTGTGCCTTGCCTGACTGTTTCTTTTTTCTTTTTTGCCTCATGATTGGGTTTGTTTGCCTGAATAAGCTCTTCTAGCTTTTACCTCTGTCTGTCATCTGCATCCCTGACATTACTAATATTTATGGATACAACTTAAATGAAAACCTGTTTTGCAGATGTGAAGGACAGAACACTTGTGAGGTGCCTGCTACAAACAGTTTCTTCTCTGACCCCTGCTATGGCACCTATAAGTACCTGAAAATTGTGTACAGCTGTGTCTAAATGTGAGTGGGGGGGTTCTCTCTCCATCCATCCTCTGTCTCTCATATACCTAATAAATGAGCTCTGCTAATATTGAGCTCCACATACAGTATACGACTTTTGTATAATATAGTGACCACCATTTAAAGGTGGTCTTTTTTTTTCTCCATAGCTGTATATATTTAAAGATGATAAAAAAAATTGCAAGTCAAAGTCACAATCAGTCTCAAGGTAGTTGATGTAAGAAATAATGAGGCACAGGTATAGAAAGAGGGAGGGATGTCTTTAAAAAGTGGACCAATACTGTAATTTAACACAATATACCTATTTTTCATTAAATGGTTTTTTTTTTAACTTAAGCCAAACTATTTACTATCAAGTACAGTACATGCTGTATGAAAGGTATTTAATGTGCAGAACTACAACTAATCTTTTATCTCTTGTTTTATTGCTATTAACAGAATAATTTGAGGCAAGCCAGCTTTCTCCCCAGTGGCCTCTCTTCAGTCTGAAAAGGACTGCGACTGGATTTTAGATTTGCTACCATGCAGATGTGACCGTGATTGAATTTTGGTGGTGGTGTACTTAATATTTGCATGTTTATATGATCACCTGCTGTAATGATTTTATTTCTGAAGCTTACTTATCTGCTAGTTGATTGCGCAATAAAGTATCCTCTAAATGCAAGCATAACATGGATGAGACTTGTGAGTTCATGAGTTTGCTGTCCAGTCTGTGATTTTAATAAACATTTCAAACACAGTGCTCAAGCAGACCAGTGCAAAAGGTAATCGAAAGGCAGAATACAAGTAAACAGTCTGAGGTTGTCCATCGAATTAGTAAAGAGATATGTAATCCTGGAGTACTTTTAAAGTATAACATCCCATATACTTGTACCAACTGAAGCCAGTGTAAAGAACATCCTTGTAATGGAGAAACTCGACTTATTCAAGTTAGTTATGCAGATGACATCATTCTCTTCTGTAAAAGTGTATCTGAGTTGAACGAAATGCTTAAAGTATTTGATGAGTTAATAAGATTTGGTTTAACCATTTCGACAGAAAAAACCATGTGTTTCAATGTTCTTCCTGAAGTTAAGGCATCCAGATCTCTTATTAAAATAAGAGACCCATGTATTGAGAATGTAACCAGTTTCACCTATCTTGGACATACCATCTCCAATGTAGAAGAATATTCAGCATTTACCATTCAACGCATCGTCTCAGCCCACAAGAAGTGGAACGAGATTAAGACAGTACTTGCAGATCGTCGAGTTAAACTGTTGACACGAGTAAAATTTTTAACTACTTGTGTTTGCAGTCATCTTACCTACAGTATCCAAGCCTGTTTTCTTAATGAGGGTCGGCTGAAGAGACTGCATGGATGAATTTTCTTAGAAAACTTGTACTTAAAGTTAATGTCCTCTACCTCCTCCGTCGGCCAGCTTATTATCCCAGCAGGGTATCTGATGACCGGCAGGGCATAGGTGTTGATGGCCCAGACCTTGTTCTTCCTTTTCAGCTGACTTCTTAGGCCTTGCCTTACCCTATAAGCTGCTGGTGGATAGCCCAGTTGGTAGCATCACTGACTTAGTGCACTATGGTGCAGGAGGTCAGGGGTTTGTGCCCTGGTTGAGGCAACTCCAGTGTGGGCCTGTAGGCAAGGCCCTTAATGCTACCTCCCTATTTCATCAGACATAAGAGACATATAAATAAAGTCATATAAATAAAAATTTATGGTGAAAGTTAAGAAATACCATTACCAACTTGCTCAACTAAGACTGATTTGACTTCATTAATTGTGGATTGACTCTCATTAAAACAGGATAGGTGTTGTAACTTATGCAGCATACATGTACATGCATGCATTTTCACTGATAAAACGTAAAAGGCTAATGAAATAATCAGATGAACTGAGAATCACATTATGAAGCAAATTAAATAATCTTATACCGGTAACTTAAATGCACAATACAAGTTACATGTATTAATCTAATAATCGGGAAACCCAACCCAGTTCCCCAGCATGTCAAGTACTCCAACAGACAGAAAGTACAATTATTAATGTCTGTAACGTAATATATTTAATGTTTGTTTTACTTCCTGATTCGGACCTGTCAGGGAAAATCCTAAAAGGGTTGAATTTTACATGGTGATGCAAAGATATAAGGTTTATCTTCGAGTGATGAAAATATTTCATGAGTGAGCGCAGTGAAAAGCCTAAAAGTGTTGGTATGCTGTTTGTGTATGAGGAAGAACATTGTTTTTATTATCAGATTTATTTCCTGGAGCTCAGTATGTTAAGGACTTTACAATGTAAGGATATCAAGTTTAACATTCTTTTTTATTAGGTTTATTTCCTGGAACTCAGTATAAAATACATGTTCCAATGGTGCAGCACTTGATTTTTCTACTCAATCTTTGATACATCCAGCACCATGATGCTCTTTCTGAGGCTTACACTACTCACCCGTAAGTTTCTTCCATGCTATTCCATATAAAATCCATGGGTGTGTTCAGCTAAATTGGACCTGCATCTTAACTGGAGATAACAATAAGCAATTACTCAAATTTATGTCTTTGAGTAATCTGTCTGTTTTGTGTTACAGTGCTTCTTGCAGCCCCTGACTTGCTTGTTTCTGGAGGTAATGTCTGAATGCAGTCACACATTTTAAATAGCTTAAAATAATACTGATTTATATAAGAGCCAAAGTCAATAATTCAGGTGGACTTGCAAATGATTTATACTTTCAGAGAATATGATTACCTGCTATGGTGATGTCCAGCGCCTCACTTGTGGTAAGTTTAAATGTCCTGTATTTTCAGACAGAATATTTTAAGCCAATAATAATAATAGCTTTTTGGAAACATTATTACTACAAGAAACTAAATATTGCAAAACTATAAAAAAAAAAAATTAGGATTTCTATGAAAAGGAGCAGGCTTCCGAGATGCCCTGCCAAAAATCAAGAGATATCCAGAGAGCATTACTTCTGTGGTCAGAAAAGAATGGCCAGACTTTTGTTTGTTTGTTTGTTTTGTGTGTGTGCACGTGTATGTGTGTCTCTTCAGGTACTGGACTGATAAAGGTGAAGTCTACTGTATATGGACGTACAGACAACAACACATGTAATGTTGGTCAATGTAATGTACATCTATTGTATAATGTACATCTATTGTATAACTTGTGTAGTTTTGGTAGTAAGATTATTTTTTTGTATTGAAGGTGTATTACAAAAATTAGGTGAAAATAATATTTAATATATAAACAAAATCATTTCCTACAGGAGAAACTGTGACCTGTGAACACGATACAGCTGTGCTGACATGCGGTTTGTGCTCTTTTCCTCCTTGTTCCTTTGTTACAGTATTTCTTTTCCACCTATTTTATAGCATGTTACATAATAAAGATTACATTAAACAGTATGTATGCAACCTATTGTAAAACAAAGATTTTAAGACAATATCCCATCAGCACCAAGTGGATCTTTCCCACACTGCTTTTCTTTAAATAGATCCTAATATTCTATATTTCCCTTGTGCTAAATTCTAATTTTAGGTGTTCGCCGTTTAAAGATCATCAGTGCTAACTACGGCCGAACCGATTCCACCACATGCTCTTCAGGACGACCTGCCAATCAACTCACCAACACAAACTGCTACACGCCTAGTGCATCTGATAAAGTTGCAGCTAGGTAACAGAAGCACTAACTTAAGTGTGATTTTTTTTTATTACTACACATGCCTGTTATCATTAAAATACGTTACTTGTCATGTCTGCACCTGCTTGCACTCAAGACTCCACTTCCCAGAATTCACAGTGGCCTTCAGCTACGGCTGCCAGGGAGTACATCACCCATCCTGCACTCCACCATTCATAGGCCTCTGATTATTGATTGCACATACGTACCTGTTCACAATCACCACAGCACATGATAAAGGACTGTTTGTTTTTGCAACTAGTGTGAAGTACGGTATATACTCAGTTCTTTGTGGCTGGCTTTACCAAATGGTTTGTTATTGTACTTTTGAGTCTGATGGTGATGTTGTTTGAAGTTTGGATTTTGCTCTTTCGCCTTTGCCTCTGATACCCTGTTTGTGCCTTGCCTGACTGTTTCTTTTTTCTTTTTTGCCTCATGATTGGGTTTGTTTGCCTGAATAAGCTCTTCTAGCTTTTACCTCTGTCTGTCATCTGCATCCCTGACATTACTAATATTTATGGATACAACTTAAATGAAAACCTGTTTTGCAGATGTGAAGGACAGAACACTTGTGAGGTGCCTGCTACAAACAGTTTCTTCTCTGACCCCTGCTATGGCACCTATAAGTAACTGAAAATTGTGTACAGCTGTGTCTAAATGTGAGTGGGGGGGTTCTCTCTCCATCCATCCTCTGTCTCTCATATACCTAATAAATGAGCTCTGCTAATATTGAGCTCCACATACAGTATACTCATTCATCTCATCATCTCTAGCCGCTTTATCCTTCTACAGGGTCGCAGGCAAGCTGGAGCCTATCCCAGCTGACTACGGGCGAAAGGCGGGGTACACCCTGGACAAGTCGCCAGGTCATCACAGGGCTGACACATAGACACAGACAACCATTCATACTCACATTCACACCTACGGTCAATTTAGAGTCACCAGTTAACCTAACCTGCATGTCTTTGGACTGTGGGGGAAACCGGAGCACCCGGAGGAAACCCACGCGGACACGGGGAGAACATGCAAACTCCACACAGAAAGGCCCTCGCCGGCCCCGGGGCTCGAACCCAGGACCTTCTTGCTGTGAGGCGACAGCGCTAACCACTACACCACCATGCCGCCCTACAGTATACTACTTTTGTATAATATAGTGACCACCATTTAAAGGTGGTCTTTTTTTTTCCATAGCTGTATATATTTAAAGATGATAAAAAAATTGCAAGTCAAAGTCACAATCAGTCTCAAGGTAGTTGATGTAAGAAATAATGAGGCACAGGTATAGAAAGAGGGAGGGATGTCTTTAAAAAGTGGACAAATCCTGTAATTTAACACAATATACCTATTTTTCATTAAATGTTTTTTTTTTAACTTAAGTCAAACTATTTACTATCAAGTACAGTACATGCTGTATGAAAGGTATTTTATGTGCAGAACTACAACTAATCTTTTATCTCTTGTTTTATTGCTATTAACAGAATAATTTGAGGGAAGCCAGCTTTCTCCCCAGTGGCCTCTCTTCAGTCTGAAAAGGACTGCAACTGGATTTTAGATTTGCTACCATGCAGATGTGACCGTGATTGAATTTTGGTGGTGGTGTACTTAATATTTGCATGTTTATATGATCACCTGCTGTAATGATTTTATTTCTGAAGCTTACTTATCTGCTAGTTGATTGCGCAATAAAGTATCCTCTAAATGCAAGCATAACATGGATGAGACTTGTGAGTTCATGAGTTTGCTGTCCAGTCTGTGATTTTAATAAACATTTCAAACACAGTGCTCAAGCAGACCAGTGCAAAAGGTAATCGAAAGGCAGAATACAAGTAAACAGTCTGAGGTTGTCCATCGAATTAGTAAAGAGATATGTAATCCTGGAGTACTTTTAAAGTATAATATCCCATATACTTGTACCAACTGAAGCCAGTGTAAAGAACGTCCTTGTAATGGAGAAACTCAACTTATTCAAGTTAGTTATGCAGATGACGTCGTTCTCTTCTGTAAAAGTGTATCTGAGTTGAACGAAATGCTTAAAGTATTTGATGAGTTCACAAGATTTGG
This sequence comes from Neoarius graeffei, assembly GCF_027579695.1. NCBI lineage: Eukaryota > Metazoa > Chordata > Actinopteri > Siluriformes > Ariidae > Neoarius > Neoarius graeffei. The sequence goes on along the minus strand of NC_083578.1, from coordinate 19,715,791 downwards.
TTTAACCATTTCGACAGAAAAAAACATGTGTTTCAATGTTCTTCCTGAAATTAAGGCATCCAGATCTCTTATTAAAATAAGAGACACATGTATTGAGAATGTAACCAGTTTCACCTATCTTGGACATACCATCTCCAATGTAGAAGAATATTCAGCATTTACCATTCAACGCATCGTCTCAGCCCACAAGAAGTGGAACAAGATTAAGACAGTACTTGCAGATCGTCGAGTTAAACTGTTGACACGAGTAAAATTTTTAACTACTTGTGTTCGCAGTCGTCTTGCCTACAGTATCCAAGCCTGTTTTCTTAATGAGGGTCGGCTGAAGAGACTGCGTGGATGAATTTTCTTAGAAAACTTGTACGTAAAGGGTTTGAGCGTGTAAATGTGCCATTAAGACACCATAGGAGTAGTTGTAGAGATGTACCTGCCACCGATGAAGAGGATGTGGACTGGCGTTATAGATATTCTAACAATGACATACTCTGCCTCACTCATTCTATGCCAATCCGTAACTTCTACCTATCTCAACACCTAAAGTATATAGCCCACATAAGACTACCAAATTCTGCATTACAAAAACAGATCCTGTTCCGCTGTAATAAAAAACCTTACAGACATGATATATGGAAAAGATACGAGGGCCTTACTGGACTATTCAAAAAGTAAATCCAAAGGCAGATGCAGGGCAAAAAGCAGTTCATGCAGATATTGGAGTGACTCCTTGGCAACCAACCCGCTGAAGCATGTGGATGGGGAGAGATGATGTCATACAAGCAGTCACAGTTAAGAGCTCAGTTAAGAATTACACACGTTAGGTTATTATGGAGATTTATTTTATTGCAAAGGCAATTCATGTCAAGGGCTTAAAAAATATATTATAAAAAGAGAGCATGTTTGCACTGTCTTCTTGGTAAATCAACTTCAATTTCACATGGTTAGGAGGATCCATCTCTGCTGGACTTGTATTTTTAAAGTCTTTTATAAATCTTCAGTGGTATTCAAGTCAGGACCAAGGATTCTTAAGTTATTTTGGTTGTGCAATTCCCTTAATGCACTTCCCTTGCCTGATTTGCAATGCAAAAATGCAGTGTGTAAATTGGGCAGCAGATGCAGGTTAGGCATCAATGATGATGCCTGATCTTTATCACATGTCTGTTAACAGTTTATGGCTCTAGTCAATCTTGCAACTCTCTTCGAGTGACTGTTGGCTTCTCCCTTACTGTCCTTACCATAACTCTGGGCATGCACTATAAAGTCTTGTGTGGTAGATTTGTCCAAGGACAATTAGTAGTGGGTCCAAAAACTTTCCTCCTGCATATTATCAAGCTAATTCTACAGACTGGGTTGTGCTTGTACTGACAAGGTCTTTGTTATGGCTCTGTAGCTTTTTCCATTTAACTGGAGTTTAATGATGTTGTCCCTGAGAACTTTCGGTAGCGCCTTCATTTTCACCACAACTGCTATTTGTGAAATCTTCCCAACCACTGGCAATGTCTTTTATCTTTTCAGATGACAGCAGGTACAATTTACATAAACATTTTTGCAACACTTGTATCTTGAACTTAATTTATTTTTCTATAACAGACAGACACACACACACACACACACACACACACTGGCTACTTTATTAGGTATGTCCATACACCTACAGTTATCTAATCAGCTGATCCCTTGACAGCAGCACAATGCATAAAATCATGCAGTTATAAATCAAGAGCTTCAGTTAATGTTCACTTCAAACATCAGAATGTGAAAAATTGTGATCTCTGTGACTTTCACTGTGGCATGGGTGTTGGTGCCAGATGGACTGGTTTGAGTATTTCAGAAACTGCTGATTTCCTGGGATTTTCACACACAAGTCTCTAGAGTTTACACAGAATGGTATGAAAGCAAAAAAACATTGAGAGCGCGACAGTTCTGTGGGTGGAAACGCCTTGCTGATAAGAGAGGTCAGAGGAAAATGACCAGATTGTTGCATCTCAGCATGCAACAGCAGAAGACCACATTTGGTTCCACTCCTGCCAGCCAAGAACAAGAATCTGAGGATCAAGAACACATTCCTATTAAAGTGGCCGGAGAGTGTATATTGTCACGCCAGCACCATTCTGGCCTCAGATTCCCAAAACACACCACAGCTTACAGTTGTGGCCGACACAGACTACAGTTCCCAGCAACCATCATCAACTCTGTCTCACTCAAGTTCACCATCATACTAATTATGCACACCTGGATTTACTCACACAATCACAGCCACTGCATTTAAGCACAAACGCTACCATAGCAAAGGTAGGGTGGTGAGGATCTGCTGGGAACATCTGGCCAAGCACTCTGTCGGGGAGGTCTTTAACTCCCACCTCCGGGAGAGCTTCTCTCAGCTTCCAAGGGAGGCAGGGGACATTGAGTCTGAGTGGACCATGTTCTCTGCCTCCATTGTTGACCCAGCTGTTCGGAGCTGTGGCCGCAAGGTCTCCGGTACCTGTCGTGGCGGCAATCCCCGAACCCGGTGATAGACACCGGAAGTAAGGGATGCCATCAAGCTGAAGAAGGAGTCCTATTGGGCCATGTTGGCCTCCGGGACTCCTGAGGCAGCTGACGGGTATCAGCAGGGCAGGCGTGCCGCAGCTCGGGCAGTTGCGGAGGCAAAAACTCGGAATTGGGAGGAGTTTGGTGAGGCCATGGAGGAGGACTATCGGTCAGCCTTGAAGAAATTCTGGCAAACCGTCCGGCGCCTCAGGAGAGGGAAGTAGTACTCTGCCAACACTGTTTACAGTGCGGGTGGGGAGCTGTTGACCTCGACTGGGGACATTGTCAGGTGGTGGAAGGAATACTTTGATGATCTCCTCAATCCCACAGTCACGTCTTCCATTGAGGAAGCGGAGGCTGATGACTCAGAGGTGGACTCGTCCATTACACAAGCCGAAGTCACTGGTGGTTTGCAAGCTCCTCGGTGGCAAGGCACCGGGGGTGGATGAGATCTGCCCTGAGTATCTCAAGTCTCTGGATGTTGTGGGGCTGTCTTGGCTGACACGCCTCTGCAACATCACATGGCAGTTGGGGACAGTGCCTCTGGAATGGCAGACTGGGGTGGTGGTCCCTCTTTTTAAGAAATTGGACCGGAGAGTGTGCTCCAATTATAGGGGAATCACATTTTTCAGCCTCCCCGGGAAGGTTTACTCCAGGGTACTGGAGAGGAGAATTCAGCCGATAGTCGAACCTCAGATCCAGGAGGAACAATGCAGTTTTTGTCCTGGTCATGGAACCCCGGACCAGCTCTATACCCTTCATAGGGTGCTCGAGGGTTCATGGGAGTTTGCCCAACCAGTCCACGTGTGTTTTGTGGATCTGGAGAAGGCATTCGACCGTGTCCCTCATGGTATTCTGTGGGGGGGTGCTTTGGGAGTATGGGGTTCGGGGCTCTTTGCTAAGGGCTGTCCAGTCCATGTACGAACGGAGCAGGAATCTGATTCGCATTGCCAGCAGTAAGTCAGACCTGTTCCCAGTGCATGTTGGACTCTGGCAGGGCTGCTCTTTGTCACCGGTGCTGTTCATAATTTTTATGGACAGAATTTCTAGGCACAGCCAGGGGCCGGAAGGAATCCTGTTTGGGAACCACAGGATTCCATCTCTGCTTTTTGCGGATGATGTTGTCCTGTTGGCTTCTGCAAACCAGAACCTTCAGCATGCACTGGGGCAGTTTGCAGTCAAGTGTGAAGTGGCTGGGATGAGAATCAGCACCTCCAAGTCCGAGGCCATGGTTCTCGACCAGAAAAGGGTGGCTTGCCCTCTCTAGGTTGGTGGAGAAGTCCTGCCTCAAGTGGAGGAGTTTAAGTATCTCGGGATCTTGTTCACGAGTGAGGGAAGGATGGAGCGTGAAATCGACAGGTGGATCGGTGCAGCCTCCACAGTGATGCGGTCGCTTTACCGGTCCATTGTGGTGAAGAAGGAGCTGAGTCAAAAGGCGAAGCTCTCGATTTACCAGTTGATCTACGTTCCGACTCTCACCTATGGTCATGAGCTTTGGGTAATGACCGAAAGAACAAGATCGCAGATACAAGTGGCCAAAATGAGTTTCCTTCGCAGGGTGGCTGGGCGCTCCCTTAGAGATAGGGTGAGAAGCACAGTCACTCGGGAGGAGCTCAGAGTAGAGCTGCTGCTCCTCCACATCGAGAGGAATCAGCTGAGGTGGCTCGGGCATCTTTTTCAGATGCCTCCTGGACGCCTCCCTGGGGAGGTGTTCCAGGCATGTCCCCCTGGGAGGAGGCCCCGGGGAAGACCCAGGACATGCTGGAGGGACTATGTCTCTCGGCTGGCCTGGGAACACCTCGGTGTTCTTCCCAAGGAGCTGGGCAAGGTGTCTGGGGAGAGGGAAGTGTTAGGACTAGGACTGTTTTGGCCTCTAGAGGCCGCTGTTATTTCCTTTTCATGTCGTGTTTATTTTGGCCTCTAGAGGCCGCCACTGTTCCTGTGTTTTGTGTTTGTGTTAATTGCCTAATTATCTTCACCTGTGTCCTTAATTAGTTTGTCTATTTATACCCCTGAGTTCAGTCCTCTTGTCACGGAGTCTTTGTGCTGTTATGTTTATCTCCAGTTTCCTTTGTACTGTGTTTTTTGATCTTCTTAGCTTTTGAATTTTTGCACTTTGCTTTTCTTTTGGATTATACTCTTTGGTTTTTTTTGTCTTTTGTTTTGCCCTGTATATAGTGTATATAGTTTAAATAAACCTTTTGATTCTTTTTCTACTTCCGCCTCACGCCTCTGCATTTGAGTCATCCCCCTGGTGGCCTAGTGGGGGTTTGCTGGATTATCACACCAACGAACCAGGTTCGAATCCCAGCAAAACCCTAACAGAAAAGACTCCGTCATGACCGACTCAGCAGAGGCTGCTTCAACTGTCTACCCGGCCAACCTTCAGGGAATTATGGCAGCTTTGACACGCTTCGGAGCGACCATGGACGCTCATGGACGTACGCTCACCAGCCAACGTGAGGCCCTCGCTCGCCACGAGGAACTGCTTCAGCAAATTGGGAAAACCCTGGCACAGCTGACATCTCTGCCTGCATCTCCTGCTCCTGATCCAGTTCCTGCTCCTGATCCAGCTCCCACTCCTGCTCCAGTGCCTCCTGCAATGCTGCCTTCTTCACCTCGCGAACCCAGCCTTCCTGCACCACAGAGGTATGACGGCAAGCACAGTGAGTGCCGAGAGTTCCTTACCCAGTGTCAACTCACCTTTGAGCTTCAGCCTACCACCTACACTACGGATCGCCGCAAGATTGCCTTTGTGATAACCTTATTAGCTGGTAAGGCGCGAGCCTGGGCTACTGCTATCTGGCAAAGACAGGGACCTGAGTGCTTTGATTTCCAGCTGTTTTCTGAAGAGATGCTTCGGGTCTTCGATCAGGCAGACATCAGTACCGACGCAGCCCGAAAGCTCATGTCCATCCGGCAAGGAGGAAGCGTCGCAGATTACGCCATCTCGTTCCGAACACTCGCAGCAGTAAGTGGATGGAACGAGACTGCCCTGGTGTCAGCCTTCCACCATGGTCTGTCTGACCCCATCAAGGACGGTCTGGCCTCTATTGGATGCCCAAGTGACCTCGAAACCCTCATCTCACATGCTATTCGTCTGGACAACAGGATGAGAGAACGCCACCAAGCCTTGAGCCCCCCCAGCCTCCCTACCTCTACCTGGAGACCGTCTACCTCCTTCAGTGACTGTCCAGAACCCATGCAAGTGGGTCGTACTCGCCTCTCCGCATCTGAGAGGGAGCGCAGAAGGAGGGACAAGTGCTGCATCTACTGTGGCAAGCCTGGTCACTTCCGAGCATCATGTCCCGAACTCTTGGGAAAAGGACCGCCCCGTCCAGCCGAGGGAGGGTTGTGACGGGGCCTACCCTCTCTCCCGGACTCCCTGGCCAAGGAATCTACATCCCGGTCTCCATCTCCTGGGGTGAGTCTGTCCACTCTTGTCAAGCTTTGATAGACTCAGGGGCGGCTGGGAACTTTATGGATATTCACTTCGCCCAAAGCATCAATATTCCGACTGCACCTCTTGAAGTCCCACTGTCTGTGTCTGCCCTCGATGGCCAAGCGTTAGGTGATGGAAGAGTCACCCAAGTTACTTCTCCAGTTTTCCTCCAGTCTCAAGGTCACAAGGAAGAAATATCCCTGCACCTGATTCCTTCACCTGAGTTCCCAGTTATTCTAGGCCTTCCTTGGCTTACTCGCCACAACCCTCGCATAGACTGGGTAACAAGCCAGGTTGTGGAATGGGGCCCTGCATGCCATGCCTCTTGTCTGCTCTCTAGCTCTCCTGTGTCTCCTGCCGAGCCCCCTGATCTCACCGAGTTATCTCAAGTTCCCACAGAGTACTGGGATCTCAAGGAGGTATTCAGCAAGAGCAGGGCCGCCGTTCTTCCTCCGCACCGGGCCTACGACTGTGCCATCGACTTGCTCCCTGGGACTACCCCTCCTCGTGGCAGACTGTTTTCCCTCTCTCAGCCAGAACGCAAGGCTATGGAGGAATACCTCAAAGACGCCCTGGTCTCTGGGTTCATTCGACCCTCCACCTCACCTGCTGGTGCCGGCTTCTTCTTTGTCGGCAAGAAGGATGGGGGGCTTCGACCATGTATTGACTACAGGGGCCTGAACAAGATTACTGTGCGCAACCGATATCCCCTTCCGCTGATGTCCACTGCTTTCGACCTGCTCCAAGGCGCCACCGTCTTCACCAAGTTGGACCTACGGAACGCATACCACCTCATCCGTATCCGACAGGGAGACGAGTGGAAGACTGCCTTTAACACCCCGTCTGGGCACTACGAATACCAGGTGATGCCCTTCGGACTCACCAACGCACCAGCTGTTTTTCAGGCCCTAATCAACGACGTCTTAAGGGACATGATTAACCTATACGTTTTTGTCTACCTCGACGACATCCTTATCTTTTCCAAGACCGTGCAGGAGCACCGCCACCATGTCCGCCAGGTTCTCCAGAGGCTGCTACAGAACAATCTGTTCGCCAAGGCCCAGAAATGCGAATTTCATGTTCCCGAGGTCTCCTTTCTGGGATTTATTGTACGGACAGGCCAACTCCAAATGGACCCTGCCAAGACCCTGGCCGTCCGGGATTGGCCTACTCCCAAGTCCGTTAAGGAGGTTCAGCGGTTCTTAGGATTCGCTAACTTCTACCGCAAGTTCATCAGGAACTTCAGTTCTGTGGCAGCACCCATGTCAGACCTCACCAAAGGGACAGGTGGATCTTATGGCTGGTCTCCTCAGGCAGAAAAGGCGTTCAAAGACCTCAAGGACCGCTTCTGCACGGCACCCATTCTGGTTCTCCCGGACACCTCCCAACCATTCATCGTGGAGGTGGACGCCTCGGACAGTGGTGTCGGCGCGGTGCTCTCTCAACGTTCGGAAGGAAAGCTGCACCCCTGCGCTTACTTCTCCCACCGCCTGAGTCCTGCTGAGTCCCGGTACGATGTGGGGGATCGAGAACTGCTAGCGGTCAAACTGGCCCTTGAGGAGTGGAGGCACTGGCTGGAGGGAGCACAACATCCATTCCTGGTTTGGACTGACCACAAGAACCTGGAGTACCTCCAGCAAGCCAAGAGACTGAACCCTCGACAGGCTAGGTGGGCCCTGTTTTTCAGTCGGTTTGACTTCACCCTCTCATACCGCCCCGGCTCCAAGAACACCAAACCTGACGCACTGTCCAGACTGTTCTCTGCCACTAACAGGGAGAATGAAGTCGGGCCTATTATCCCTGTGTCCCGGATTGTGGCCCCTGTCCGCTGGGGTATTGAGGAGGCTGTCCGACGAGCCCAACGCCAGGACCCCGGTCCTGGGACGGGGCCACCAGGCCTCTTGTACGTCCCACATCAAGCCCGGGCCAAGGTTCTCCAGTGGGGTCACTCTTCCCCTCTCACCGCCCACCCGGGAGCTCGGAGGACCCTGGACTTCCTGAAAAGACGCTTCTGGTGGCCTAACATGGAGAAGGAAGTAAGGTCATTTGTCCTGTCCTGTGAGGTTTGCACCAGAACCAAGAACCCACGACAGCGTCCCCAGGGTCTCCTGCATCCTCTGACCATTCCCCGGCGTCCCTGGTCCCACGTGGCAGTCGACTTTATCACGGGTCTCCCTGAGTCACAAGGTAACACGGTCATTTTGGTCTTAGTTGACAGATTCTCCAAGGCCTGCCGCTTCATACCACTGTGCAAACTCCCCTCTGCTCTTGAAACTGCGAAACTTTTGTTTAATCATGTCTTCCGAGTCTTTGGTCTTCCACAGGACATCGTCTCAGACCGAGGGCCCCAGTTCTCCTCCCGAGTGTGGCACGGGTTCTGCAAGGTCATCGGAGCCACTGCCAGCCTCTCCTCTGGGTTTCACCCACAGTCCAATGGTCAGACGGAGAGGCTCAACCAGGACCTGGAAACCACCCTGCGAGGCCTGGCTATGGATAACCCGACATCGTGGAGCACCTGGCTGCCATGGGCGGAGTATGCCCACAACACCCTGCAGTCATCGGCCACCAAGCTGTCGCCATTCCAGTGCCAATTCGGGTTCCAGCCACCTCTGTTCCCAGACCAGGAGGAGGACGCGGGGGTGCCCTCGGTCAACCAATATGTGAGACGGTGTCGCAAGACCTGGAGCAAGGTCAGGAAGACCCTCATACAGACCTCCAGAACCAACCAGACTCAGGCCAACCGCCATAGAAGACCTGCACACGCTTTCCGCCCTGGGCAGCGGGTTTGGCTGTCCACTAAGGACCTTCCACTGCGGGTGGAGAACCGCAAGCTTGCTCCTCGCTACATTGGCCCCTTCAAGGTGGTGCGCAGGGTGAACCCTGTCTCCTACCGGCTCCAGTTGCCCCGGACTCTGAGGATCAACCCCACTTTCCATGTTTCCCTGTTACGGCCCGTACTGACGTCTACGTATGCCCCTGCCCCTAGGAACCCCCCACCCCCCCGCATCTTCCAGGGGCAGACTGTGTTCACTGTGAATCGCCTGCTTGACTCCCGCCGGGTCCGCGGCGGGTTGCAATATCTGGTGGACTGGGAGGGCTATGGTCCTGAGGAGCGCTGCTGGGTTCCTGCTCGGGATGTCCTTGATAAAGAACTATGTCGGGACTTCCGTTCGGCCCATCCGGATCGCCCTGGGAACGTCAGGAGACGCTCCTAGAGGGGGGAGTCCTGTTAGGACTAGGACTGTTTTGGCCTCTAGAGGCCGCTGTTATTTCCTTTTCATGTCGTGTTTATTTTGGCCTCTAGAGGCCGCCACTGTTCCTGTGTTTTGTGTTTGTGTTAATTGCCTAATTATCTTCACCTGTGTCCTTAATTAGTTTGTCTATTTATACCCCTGAGTTCAGTCCTCTTGTCACGGAGTCTTTGTGCTGTTATGTTTATCTCCAGTTTCCTTTGTACTGTGTTTTTTGATCTTCTTAGCTTTTGAATTTTTGCACTTTGCTTTTCTTTTGGATTATACTCTTTGGTTTTTTTTGTCTTTTGTTTTGCCCTGTATATAGTGTATATAGTTTAAATAAACCTTTTGATTCTTTTTCTACTTCCGCCTCACGCCTCTGCATTTGAGTCATCCCCCTGGTGGCCTAGTGGGGGTTTGCTGGATTATCACACCAACGAACCAGGTTCGAATCCCAGCAAAACCCTAACAGGAAGTTTGGGCTTCCATGCTCAGACTGCTGCCTCCGCGACCCGGCCCTGGATAAGCGGATGAAGACGAGACGAGACGCTACCATAGCTCAGCATAAGGTATTTGCTCTATGATACTTGTGTTCCAGTTCATTACCAAGCCTGGGTTCATTGTCATGTTGCTATTGTGGTTTTGACCGAAGTTTTGACTTCCTGTTTTCCTAAGTATAGTACAACCCCAATTCCATATAAGTTGGGATGTGTGCATAAATAAAAACAGCATGTTATTATTTGAAACTGAGACTCTATCTATCTATCTATCTATCTATCTGAAAACTATATGCTCATTTTGAATTTGATGCCAGCAACGTATTTCAAAAAAAGTTGGAACAGGGGCATGTGTTGCATCACCTCTACTTTTAAAAACACTCTGTAAACTTTTGGAAACTGTCAAGACCAATTACTGTAGTTTTGGAAGTGAAATGTTGTCCTATTCTTGCCTGATATACAATTTCAGTTGCTCAACAGTTTGAGCCCCCTTTGTCATATTTTGTACTTCATAACATGCCAAATGTTTTCAACAGGAGACAGACCTGGACTGGAGGCAGGCCAGTTTAGCACCTGGACTCTTTTACTATGGAAGCATACAATTGTAATATATGAAGAATATGATTTGGCATTGTCTTGCTGAAATAAGCAAGATGTCATCTGGATGGCAGCATATTCCTCTAATATATATATATATATATATATATATATATATATATATATATATATATATATATATATATATATATATATATATATGCATATACTGTACATACCCCACTCACCCCTCCTTTGGGTGGTCTTTTTTTCCTCAAGCTTGGGTCCTCTACCAGAGGCCTGGGAGTTTAAGGATCCTGTGCAGTATCTTAGCTGTTCATAGGACTGCACTTTTCTGGACAGAGATCTCGGATGTTGTTCCTGGGATCTGTTGAAGCCACTCTCCCAGTTTGGGGGTCACTGCATCAGGAGCTCCTATCACCATGGGGACCACTGTTGTGTTAATCTCCCACATCTTTTCTCACTCTTCTTTCAGCCCTTGATACTTCTTGAGCTTCTCAAGTTCCTTTTTCCTGATGTTATTGTCACTTGGTATTGCCATGTCTACCACCACAGCCTTGTTCTCCCGTTTGTCCACCACTACCATGTCCGGTTGGTTAGCCATTCCCAGTTTGTCCATCTGTATCTGGAAATCCCACAGGATCTTAGCTTGGTCATTCTCAACCACCTTCGGAGGTGTGTCCCACTTTGACCTTGGGACTTCTAGTCCATACTCGGCACAGATGTTTCTGTATACTATACCAGCCACTTGGTTATGGCGTTCCATGTACACTCTTCCTGCTAGTGTCTTACACCCTGCTGTTATGTGCTGGATTGTCTCGAGGGCATCTTTGCACAGTCTGCACCTGGGGTCTTGCCTCATGTGATAGACCCCGGCTTCTATTGATCTTGTGCTTTGGGCCTGTTCCTGTGCAGCTATGATTAGTGCCTCTGTGCCATCTTTCAGTCCAGCTTTATCCAGCCACTGGTGGGATTTTTCAATATCAGCTCCATAATAGGAGCTGCTGTTTAGAAACGTTCACGCGATTGGAAAGAAGTTGATCCCGCCCCAGCTATCAACTTATGGCCTGCTGGAAGCCTCAGGTCATGAAGACCATTTTTCATGGACCATTCAGACTCATCTGATGATGAATGTAATGAGGACATTTAATGTCTCTCTCTACACATGTTCACACACACACACACACGCACACACACACACACACACACACACACTATTAATAGATAATACATAATAATACTTGATAATATACAATACTTGCATATCAAAACATCAAATGTTTTTCAATGATAAATGTTTTGAATTGGGCTTTTAATATTAGAATCAGTTCAGTTGTACTGAATATTATTTTTCATTTTATACGATATTTCATATTGTAAGGGGCTTGAATTTGAGTTCAATAAACAGAATACTCTGTTTATATTTTTGTCTGAACTGGTTGCATGTTTTCATATAGGGAGCTCCCTTAACAGCACTGAATACTTGAGTGCTACTGTAGGGATACATTATATGCTGCCATTCATAATTAAATCTAGATCTTCCGAACTTTAACGTATCATGGTGAAGAAAAAAAACTGTGATTTCCTGGCAACAAAATTGTGGCTAGTGAAAAGGCTAAATGGCTAGTGACCACTAGCCACAGTGGCCGGTGAGCAAAAAAGTTAATGTAAAGCTCTGATGCACACACACACCCAGAGCAGTGGGCAGCCACGCTAACAGAACCCAGGGAGCAGTTGGGAGTTAGGCACCTCAGCCCAAGGCTGTCCCATATTAACCTAACCACACGTCTTTGAACTGTGGGGGAAACTGGAGCACCCAGAGGAAACCTACACAGACATGGGGAGAACATGCAAACTCCACACAGAAAAGCCCTCACCAGCTGCTGGGTTCGAACCCAGAACCTTCTTGTTGTGAGGCAACCGTGCTAACCACTTACACCACCATGCCACCCAATTGACAGTGTTATTGAGCAGGTGTGTACTTTTAAAAATCTGGGGATGCAGATAAACTGCTACCTGAAATGGAGTGAACATGTGGACTTTTTGTGTGGGAGGTTGGTTCAGAGACTGCATTTCCTCCACAGACTTAGACTGTTTGGTGTGAGCACCGATATGATGTTCATATTTTACTCTGCTGTGCTGGAGAGCATCATCAAATATGGTATGGCAGTGTGGTACAGTACTCTTACAGTTCAGCTAAAGTCCAAGATTTAGAACATGGTAAAAACAGCTATGAAAGTGATGGGCAAGAAAGGTTATCCTTCCCTTCAGTCCATCTATGAAGGCTCTGTAATTAGGCTAGTTCATAGGATTCTAAATGACCTGTCACATATTCTGCATAATCAATATGATCTGTTACCTTCAGGCAGATGTTACAGAGTGAGTAAGTGTAAAACCAACAAACTCAAGCTCTCATTCATTCCAACGTCTATCACACTTCTCAACAAAGAAACAGGATGATTCTGACTTGTATCTTGATACACTTGCACTTTAGCCTAGTATGTCAGTCTAGCACTTTAATTTTTGCATTTTCTATACTAGGACAGGTATTAATGCCTGTTCTACAGGGCATTGAATGACAGGCTTGAAAGAGTGATCCAGGTCCATCGTAAGTTAAGAGTGAACTAAAGGACTACTTTGGCTGCAATGTTGTTTGGGAAAACCACGTTAGCTTAAAGGAGATACGCAGAGCCTTTATTTTAAAATAAATTTCTGAGTGGATAGTATCTCCATCCTTGAGTCTTGTATGCTGCATAAATGGGAATTTAAAAAACACATGTTTTTGAGAGTTAAAATTGACCGCAAAGTTGGCATTCGAGCTGCCCCGCTGAGCCAGCCAGCCCTGAGTGCGTGACATCACAGCAGGAACCCGTTTTAAGGCTGAGGCCTTTTACAGCTATAGACCAAAGTCATATAAATAACAATTTATGGTGAAAGTAAGAAATACCATTACCAACTTGCTCAACTAAGACTGATTTGACTTCACTGATTGTGGATTGACTCTCATTAAAACAGGATAGGTGTTGTAACTTATGCAGCATACATGTATATGCATGCATTTTCACTGATAAAACGTAAAAGACTAATGAAATAATCAGATGAACTGAGAATCACATTATGAAGCAAATTAAATAATCTTATACTGGTAACTTAAATGCACAATACAAGTTACATGTATTAATCTAATAATCGGGAAACCCAACCCAGTTCCCCAGCATGTCAAGTACTCCAACAGACAGAAAGTACAATTATTAATGTCTGTAACGTCTCATCTCATCTCATTATCTGTAGCCGCTTTATCCTGTTCTACAGGGTCGCAGGCAAGCTGGAGCCTATCCCAGCTGACTATGGGCGAAAGGCGGGGTACACCCTGGACAAGTCGCCAGGTCATCACAGGGCTGACACATAGACACAGACAACCATTCACACTCACATTCACACCTACGGTCAATTTAGAGTCACCAGTTAACCTCACCTGCATGTCTTTGGACTGTGGGGGAAACCGGAGCACCCGGAGGAAACCCACACGGACACGGGGAGAACATGCAAACTCCACACAGAAAGGCCCTCGCCGGCCCCAGGGCTCGAACCCAGGACCTTCTTGCTGTGAGGCGACAGCGCTAACCACTACACCACCGTGCCGCCTGTCTGTAACGTAATATATTTAATGTTTGTTTTACTTCCTGATTCGGACCTGTCAGGGAAAATCCTAAAAGGGTTGAATTTTACATGGTGATGCAAAGATATAAGGTTTATCTTCGAGTGGTGAAATTATTTCATGAGTGAGCGCAGTGAAAAGCCTAAAAGTGTTGGTATGCTGTTTGTGTATGAGGAAGAACATTGTTTTTATTATCAGGTTTATTTCCTGGAACTCAGTATGTTAAGGACTTTACAATGTAAGGATATCAAGTTTAACATTCTTTTTTATTAGGTTTATTTCCTGGAACTCAGTATAAAATGACATGTTCCAATGGTGCAGCACTTGATTTTTCAACTCAATCTTTGATATATCCAGCACCATGACGCTCTTCCTGAGGCTTACACTACTCACCCGTAAGTTTCTTCCGTGCTATTCCATATAAAATCCATGGGTGTGTTCAGCTAAATTGGACCTGCATCTTAACTGGAGATAACAATAAGCAATTACTCAAATTGATGTCTTTGAGTAATCTGTCTGTTTTGTGTTACAGTGCTTCTTGCAGCCCCTGACTTGCTTGTTTCTGGAGGTAATGTCTGAATGCAGTCCCACATTTTAAATAGCTTAAAATAATACTGATTTATATAAGAGCCAAAGTCAATAATTCAGGTGGACTTGCAAATGATTTATACTTTCAGAGAATATGATTACCTGCTATGGTGATGTCCAGCATCTCACTTGTGGTAAGTTTAAATATCCTATATTTTCAGACAGCATATTTTAAGCCAATAATAATAATAGCTTTTTGGAAACATTATTACTACAAGAAACTAAATATTGCAAAACTATAAAAAAAAAAAAATTAGGATTTCTATGAAAAGGAGCAGGCTTCTGAGATGCCCTGCCAAAAATCAAGAGATATCCAGAGAGCATTACTTCTGTGGTCAGAAAAGAATGGCCAGACTTTTGTTTGTTTGTTTGTTTGTTTGTTTGTTTGTTTGTTTTGTGTGTGTGCACGTGTATGTGTGTCTCTTCAGGTACTGGACTGATAAAGGTGAAGTCTACTGTATATGGACGTACAGACAACAACACATGTAATGTTGGTCGGCCCCCTTCTCAGGTTGCTAAAACTGACTGTGCCTCAAAAATTTTCACTATTGCTGAAAGGTACAGTGTTATTTGGGTTATAACGTGTCAAACACAAGGCCCATGGGTTAGTTTGCTGATTAGTTTCACTTAGCCCACATGAACTTGGAAAAAATAATCGTGAAATGGCCCGTAGTATACGTGTAGTAGAATATCCTGGAGACAAGTTATCACTGACATCATAGAAGCAATAATCATGTTGTTTCCTCCCCAGCTTCTCTTTTCTCTGTCTCTTGAACTTAATAAGACAGAAAATCCAGCTTGATGTGTAAAACAGCACAACCTATTCTGCCCTTTACTGACTGACACAGGAGACTCCTTCCATAAATGTTAAATAAAATGTCTCCTTCCACAAAACCTTACCATATCCACAATTACTTAATTTTGTTTCTTGAATAATTCATTTATTATTAGTCATAGAATATTGCAGATATTTTATATTAGATATAGACCTAATGTTGCAGTCTGTTATTTATTTCACATTCTGAAGACACAACACCATAACCCTGGTGAGATCATTTGGTCTGTTTACCCCAAACAGATGCAATGGACTAAGAGAGTGTGAGGTGAAGACAAATTTACTTGCCAACCCTGACCCATGTTATGGAACCTACAAGTACTACAACACCACTTATGACTGTATCAATGGCCGTAAGTAGTGCATGATGTAGAGGTGTGTTGGAATCTGTTAAGACAATTTTGGAATTGACATCTAAATACAGAACATTTACAACTGACACACTGATACTGAGCTCATACTCATGGCAAACTGCAGCTATCAATTTTTGTTTGTATTTATAGCTTTGTAATAATTTCATAATAATCTCCCATGGTTTATTGCCATACCAGTTGATCATAGCATTGCATGCACTTTGCTTTTATCTCCTTCCTCTAGAGTTTGTTGTGATCTGTGAGCATGGCTACAGCACACTAGACTGTGGTAAGAACTTCACTAAGTCTCTGTTATTTATTTATTGAATGATTGATTGCTGTTGCCTTTGAACTACAGCAGTTTTATCTGTGTCTCTGCGCAGGAGATGATTCGATTCAGATCATAAATGCAAACTATGGACGTGCTGATTCAGTAACTTGTTCCAATGGACTCTCTAACAGTTTGATCCAGAACACCAACTGTTACGCTCCAAACACACTCCCGACTGTGGCTGCACTGTAACATTTTTTGTTTGTTTGTTCGTTCGTTCGAATAAACGTTTTACCTATTAGATTCACCTTTATTGACTAGATGCACTTGGTGTTCACTAGTTAAGGAGGCCATGTTTTCTTACTTTCATTAAAAGGTGTAATGGACAGCAGAGATGCACTGTAGAAGCTTCATTCAAGCTCTTTACAGATCCTTGTGTTGGGACTGTTAAATATCTCACTGTGTCCTATTTGTGCAATCGTGAGTACGCTGTTTTCTGCTTTTACCATTTAGTAATCTTGGGTTAACAGGAATTAACTAAGGCACTTTGATCTATGACTAAAAGTAGATTAGGGCAAATAACTTTAGAAAACATTGAACCTAGCTTAGTTTCCCCAACAAAGGGTGATTTCATGTTTGTTTGTTTTTAAACCATAGTGTCTTAGTATAAAAGTTACAGATGAGTTTAAATAAAGATTTTTAATAGACGTACATCTATTGTATAACTTGTGTAGTTTTGGTAGTAAGATTTTTTTTTGTATTGAAGGTGTATTACAAAAATTAGGTGAAAATAATATGTAATATATAAACAAAATCATTTCCTACAGGAGAAATTGTGACCTGTGAACACGATACAGCTGTGCTGACATGCGGTTTGTGCTCTTTTCCTCCTTGTTCCTTTGTTACAGTATTTATTTTCCACCTCTTTTATTGCATGTTACATAATAAAGATTACATTAAACAGTATGTATATTACCTATTGTAAAACAAAGATTTTAAGACAATATCCCATCAGCACCAAGTGGATCTTTCCCACACTGCTTTTCTTTAAATAGATCCTAATATTCTATATTTCCCTTGTGCTAAATTCTAATTTTAGGTGTTCGCCGTTTAAAGATCATCAGTGCTAACTACGGCCGAACCGATTCCACCACATGCTCTTCAGGACGACCTGCCAATCAACTCACCAACACAAACTGCTACACGCCTAGTGCATTTGATAAAGTTGCAGCTAGGTAACAGACGCACTAACTTAAGTGTGATCTTTTTTTTATTACTATACATGCCTGTTATCAGCTCCGGTTTCCCCCACAGTCCAAAGACATGCAGGTTAGGTTAACTGGTGACTCTAAATTGACCGTAGATGTGAATGTGAGTGTGAATGGTTGTCTGTGTCTATGTGTCAGCCCTGTGATGACCTGGCGACTTGTCCAGGGTGTACCCCGCCTTTCACCTGTAGTCAGCTGGGATAGGCTCCGGCTTGCCTGCGACCCTGTAGAACAGGATAAAGTGGCTAGAGATAATGAGATGAGATGAGAAGCCTGTTATCATTAAAATACGTTACTTGTCATGTCTGCACCTGCTTGCACTCAAGACTCCACTTCCCAGAATTCACAGTGGCCTTCAGATATGGCTGCCAGGGAGTACATCACCCATCCTGCATGCCACCATTCATAGGCCTCTGATTATTGATTGCACATACGTACCTGTTCACAATCACCACAGCACATGATAAAGGACTGTTTGTTTTTGCAACTAGTGTGAAGTATATACTCAGTTCCTTGTGGCTGATGGTACTGAGTGGTTTGTTATTGTACTTTTGAGCCTGATGGTGGTGATGTTTGGATTTTGCTCTTTCGCCTTTGCCTCTGATACCCTGTTTGTGCCTTGCCTGACTGTTTCTTTTTTCTTTTTTGCCTCATGATTGGGTTTGTTTGCCTGAATAAGCTCTTCTAGCTTTTACCTCTGTCTGTCATCTGCATCCCTGACATTACTAATATTTATGGATACAACTTAAATGAAAACCTGTTTTGCAGATGTGAAGGACAGAACACTTGTGAGGTGCCTGCTACAAACAGTTTCTTCTCTGACCCCTGCTATGGCACCTATAAGTACCTGAAAATTGTGTACAGCTGTGTCTAAATGTGAGTGGGGGGGTTCTCTCTCCATCCATCCTCTGTCTCTCATATACCTAATAAATGAGCTCTGCTAATATTGAGCTCCACATACAGTATACGACTTTTGTATAATATAGTGACCACCATTTAAAGGTGGTCTTTTTTTTTCTCCATAGCTGTATATATTTAAAGATGATAAAAAAAATTGCAAGTCAAAGTCACAATCAGTCTCAAGGTAGTTGATGTAAGAAATAATGAGGCACAGGTATAGAAAGAGGGAGGGATGTCTTTAAAAAGTGGACCAATACTGTAATTTAACACAATATACCTATTTTTCATTAAATGGGTTTTTTTTTAACTTAAGCCAAACTATTTACTATCAAGTACAGTACATGCTGTATGAAAGGTATTTAATGTGCAGAACTACAACTAATCTTTTATCTCTTGTTTTATTGCTATTAACAGAATAATTTGAGGCAAGCCAGCTTTCTCCCCAGTGGCCTCTCTTCAGTCTGAAAAGGACTGCGACTGGATTTTAGATTTGCTACCATGCAGATGTGACCGTGATTGAATTTTGGTGGTGGTGTACTTAATATTTGCATGTTTATATGATCACCTGCTGTAATGATTTTATTTCTGAAGCTTACTTATCTGCTAGTTGATTGCACAATAAAGTATCCTCTAAATGCAAGCATAACATGGATGAGACTTGTGAGTTCATGAGTTCTGTGATTTTAATAAACATTTCAAACACAGTGCTCAAGCAGACCAGTGCAAAAGGTAATCGAAAGGCAGAATACAAGTAAACAGTCTGAGGTTGTCCATCGAATTAGTAAAGAGATATGTAATCCTGGAGTACTTTTAAAGTATAACATCCCATATACTTGTACCAACCGAAGCCAGTGTAAAGAACATCCTTGTAATGGAGAAACTCGACTTATTCAAGTTAGTTATGCAGATGACATCATTCTCTTCTGTAAAAGTGTATCTGAGTTGAACGAAATGCTTAAAGTATTTGATGAGTTAACAAGATTTGGTTTAACCATTTCGACAGAAAAAAACATGTGTTTCAATGTTCTTCCTGATGTTAAGGCATCCAGATCTCTTATTAAAATAAGAGACCCATGTATTGAGAATGTAACCAGTTTCACCTATCTTGGACATACCATCTCCAATGTAGAAGAATATTCAGCATTTACTATTCAACGCATCGTCTCAGCCCACAAGAAGTGGAATGAGATTAAGACAGTACTTGCAGATCGTCGAGTTAAACTGTTGACACGAGTAAAATTTTTAACTACTTGTGTTTGTAGTCATCTTACCTACAGTATCCAAGCCTGTTTTCTTAATGAGGGTCGGCTGAAGAGACTGCATGGATGAATTTTCTTAGAAAACTTGTACGTAAAGTTGATGTCCTCTACCTCCTCCGTCGGCCAGCTTATTATCCCAGCAGGGTATCTGATGACCGGCAGGGCATAGGTGTTGATGGCCCAGACCTTGTTCTTCCTTTTCAGCTGACTTCTTAGGCCTTGCCTTACCCTATAAGCTGCTGGTGGATAGCCCAGTTGGTAGCATCACTGACTTAGTGCACTATGGTGCAGGAGGTCAGGGGTTTGTGCCCTGGTTGAGGCAACTCCAGTGTGGGCCTGTAGGCAAGGCCCTTAATGCTACCTGCCTATTTCATCAGACATAAGAGACAGAAAAACAAGACAGATGTTGCCCTGGTTGAGGCAACTCCAGTGTGGGCCTGTAGGCAAGGCCCTTAATGCTACCTGCCTATTTCATCAGACATGGAGACAGAAAAACATGACAGATGTTGCCTTGTCTAACAAGGTCTGTGTCAGGTGTTGAGGAACCAGGGCAAACTGATGAGAAATGGGCTACTGGAACAAGGTACGGTACTGTATATATATTTCAACATCAATGGTGCCATCCCAGATATGCAAGCTACCAATGCCAATGTGCACTAATACACCCTTATACTATCATAGACGCTGGCTTTTAAACTGTGCACTGATCACCACCGAGCATGTGGTGTTCATGATTTTCAAACAGAATTTCAAGTTTCGCTTTGTTGGATCACAAGACAGTTTTCCACTTCACCTCAATCCAACATAAATGAGCTCCAGACCAGAGAAGGAGGCAGTGTTTCTGGATATGAAGTCTGTTTACTTATGGTTTTAACATAAAATTTGTGGAAATAGTGACAAACTGCGGTGGCACGGTGGTGTAGTGGTTAGCGCTGTTGCCTCACAGCAAGAGGGTCCGGGTTCGATCCCCATGGCCGGCGAGGGCCTTTCTGTGCAGAGTTTGCATGTTCTCCCTGTGTCCGCATGGGTTTCCTCTGGGTGCTCCGGTTTCCCCCACAGTCCAAAGACATGCAGGTGAGGTTAACTGGTGACTCTAAATTGACCGTAGGTGTGAATGTGAGTGTGAATGGTTGTCTGTGTCTATGTGTCAGCCCTGTGATGACCTGGCGACTTGTCCAGGGTGTACCCCGACTTTCGCCCGTAGTCAGCTGGGATAGGCTCCAGCTTGCCTGCGACCCTGTAGAACAGTATAAAGCGGCTAGAGATAATGAGATGAGATGAGCAAAGAGTTCAAGGTGTTGACTTGGTTCCTCAGATCTCAATCCAATCAAGCATCTGTGGGATGTGCTGGACAAACAAGTCTCATCCATGGAGGCCCCACCTTACAACTTACAGGACTTCTGCTGCTAACATCTTGGTACCAGATACCACAGCACACCTTCTATTAGAGTCCATGCCTTGATCAATCAGAGCTGTTTTGGTGGCACAAGGGGGATTTATATAATACAGGTGGTTTTAATGTTATGGCTGATTGGTTGTATATTCTTGAGTCAGTACAATATTTTAGATTTCCAAACATTCACTTTTCAGCACAAAATTAAATGTTAAAGAAAATTGTTTGTATGTCAGAAAAGAAAGCCATATACTACATGAGAGACCACTTTTAAAACACAACAAAACAAACTTAATGAAGGCTGCTGGGTTTTTCTGCAAAAATAAGAAGCAAGTGTGATAGTCAAACCCAGAGGAAAGGAAATTTTAAAATGAGATCTCTTCTCTTTCTCAATTGTTTCTCCTAGACAATAATGAGATCATAGTGATATTAAAATGAGATTATTGCTTTTGTCTCCTGCTTCTCAGGTTTGTCTCTGGAGCAAAAGAGTTAAGTTATCTCATTGTAGACTCCCTTTAATCTACAAATGAGTTCTCAACAATGTTTTAAATAATGCTCAGTGTTGACCAATTTATACATCTCATACTTTACTCAGGCTGATCCACCAGAGAGCTCTGTCTGTAAACTCACACAATTCTCATTTCAGATCTATTTGGTGAGTCTCAGATTAGGCTCCGTCAGTTTTGTAAAAGAGGTCTCTATACAATCTTGAACCATTCTCATTCTAGTCATCTCAGTTTAGTCCTTTTTTGATTTACAAAAGAGATCTCAGCAAAGGCTTAAACAATACTCAGATTAGAGGTCTGCGCGGGACAGAATTTTCAGTCCCGCTCCCGCATTGTGCAGTCCTGCTCCCGCAAAGAATTATGATTTTCAGTCCCGCTCCCGCCCGCGCCTGCCATATTTTGTCCCGCTCCCGCCCGCAAATCCCGCATGATGCAGACGTTCGCGTTATTTCTCACGAAAGTTGAAATTAGTCAACTAATAAGATAGTCTTAGTCGTGGCTCAGTCAACTAAGGTGCCATACCATAAATCCGGGGACCCGGGTTCAATTCTAACCTGAAGTCATTTCCCGATCCCTCCCCGTCTCTCTCTCTCCAGCTCATTTCCTGTCTCTACACTGTCCTATCCAATAAAGGTGAAAAAGCCCCCCCCCCCCCCCCCCCAAAAAAAAACCCTAATATTTCTTTTGTGACTCCTACTTGTCTCATTGCTATGTCTCATCTTTTGCTTCTTTTATTTCTCCTAAGGCAAAATTAGGAGAAAGAACTGTGACAAAAGTAATACTTAAATGATCCTTAAAAGAGAATCACCATTTTGTCTCCTGAGCAACAGAAGGGATACAAATGAGAAACCAAATTTTCCTCTGGGAAGTCTCCAGAAGAACTGTGGTTTATTCTGCAACGTGCTGAGTAAAACTTACAGCTCATTTCCTCATAGAACTGCTCTAATTGTACATGAGATTACTAATTTTTAAAGCAAAGTGTTGTCACACCAAATACTGACTTTGCTTCATTTATTACTGTTTACTCCTCTTTATAGTATTTTTAAATGTAGAAACACTTCTAATCTCATCTCATTATCTCTAGCTGCTTTATCCTGTCCTACAGGGTTGCAGGCAAGCTGGAGCCTATCTCAGCTGACTACGGGTGAAAGGCGGGGTACACCCTGGACAAGTCGCCAGATCATTGCAGGGCTGACACATAGACACAGACAACCATTCACACCTACGGTCAATTTAGAGTCACCAGTTAACCTAACCTGCATGTCTTTGGACTGTGGGGGAAACTGGAGCACCCAGAGGAAACCCACGCCGACACGGGGAGAACATGCAAACTCCGCAGAAAGGCCCTCGCCGGCCACGGGGCTCAAACCCGGACCTTCTTGCTGTGAGGCGACAACGCTAACCACTACACCACCGTGCCGCCTGTAGAAACACTTAATTTAATTATTTTTGAAGGCATCTTTGGTTTCTATTATTACTTTGCATGTGGCAGTACTATACATATGGTAAATGTTTACCAACTGAATGTTTACCAATTGGTAGACAATTGAATCTCAGTGATTTTGACAGTGGCATGACTGTTGGTGCCAGATGGGCTGGTTTGAGTATTTCTGCACTGTAACTACTGATCCCCTGTGATTTTCATGCAAAGTAGTCTCTCAAGTTTACTCAGAATGATGCAATAAAGAAACCCCATCCTGTTTGGCAGTTCTGTGGACGGGAATGCCTTGTTGATGAGAGAGGTCAGCAGACTTGCCAGATCACCACTCTGTATAACTGTGGTGAGCAGAAAAGCATCTCAGAATGTACAATATGTCAAACCTTGAGGCAGATGAGCTACAACAGCAGAAAACCACATCGGGTTCCATTTCTGTCAGTCAAGAACAGACAGTTGAGGCTGCACAGGTTCACTAAACTGAACAGTTTGGAAAAATCGAGCCTTGTCTGTTTGGTACAGCTGGTAAGGTTAGTATAGCATGAATTCATGGACCTAATCTGGCTTGTGTCAATAGTCCAGGCTGGTAGATGTGGTGTAATGGTGTAGGGACCCTCCACTTACAGGATGTTTTTGTTTGTTACCCCCTGCCCAAACGAAGTTTGGCAAGGGATATAGAAACGGGTTCCAGCCAGCCGGCCGGCTGTCCAGCCAGCCGGTCATGTTTTCGTTTCCACACTGAAAAAAATGGCCTGTTAAAAAATTTTGTACATCGGTTGCACTTATTAAAATCATATCCACTAAGACCAATTAAGTCATGTTCAGAAAACAGAACATGACTTAATTGGTCTTGGTGGATATGATTTTAATAAGTGCAACCGATGTACAAGATTTTTTTGTGTTAATTTAAAGTGCTGATGACACGTTTTTGACATCTTTGGCGATGTTTTATAACATAAAAAGTAATTCCCGATGATCCATATATTAATTCACGAAGGCGCCTATTTTACAAGTTATGATAAAAAACGCGGTTATTTGGGCAAATTTGACAGGGCTGCAGCACCCAGGAGACGAAAGAGGAGGAGGAGCTATATGACGTCAGCGAAAGAACCTTCCTCCTAACTTACCAGTTTGTTGTTGATGCGACAGGTGTTCAGTTTATCATTATTAGTATTATTATTATACATTTTATATATATATATATATATATATATATATATATATATATATATATATTAGTTATTATGCCTTCGCATTGTGTTGCCGGCTTTTGCTCCAAAACCCACAAGGATGGGGTAAGTTTATTCAAGTTTCCCAGAGATCCCGAGCTGCATGCGAAGTGGGTGAAGCAAGTCAGGCGCACTTGTGACAAGTGGGAGCCCTCACCAACATCCGTCCTGTGCTCTGAACACTTCGATTTGGATTGTTTTGACACCCTTCCCAGCTTAAAAGAATCTCTTGGGTGTTCAGTTCAGCACAAACGTGTGTTACTACCATCAACAGTGCCTACACAGTGTTGCCAGATTGGGAGGTTTCCCGCCCAGTTGATAGGTTTCAAGTGTATTTTGGTGGGTTTTGAACATATTTTGGGCTGGAAAACGTCAGCAGTATCTGGCAACAGATACTGCTGACGTTTTCCAGCCCAAAATATGTTCAAAACCCACCAAAATGCACTTGAAACCGCTCAACTGGGCGGGATTCCTCCCAATCTGGCAACACTGCCAGTATTCTGGAGGGGGTCTACTAGTAGCTATGCCGGATCCAAAGACAGTCCTCCTGTCAGAACATGTGTTGTGAAACGACATAAGATAAAAGGTACGTAGAGCTATAGATTCTACATGATAATCATAAATGTAATCATAAAGTCGGCATGATATCAGTCATGTATTTGCTTGTGAAAGCTTGCAGCTTTCATGTAACTGCCGCCTAGCAACGAGAGGCAAAGGGTAAAGAGGGTAGGCTATCATAGATTCTATTCGGAAGAGATCAACACAATTCCAGACTCCCAGAAGAGGAAGAGCTAGCACTAGAGAGTTCACCGGCGTTTTCATGCACCATTTCCATTGAGTAGAACCAGAGTAGAACAGCCAGTGAACCGCAGTGTGTTCTTCCGCTGACGTCACAACATGGCCGCGAGCCATGGACCCAGTTTTCTTGCGCTGTGCAATTAAAATTTGGATATTTGCGTAACAACAGCTTCTTTTCTCGTAATTATAACAGAAATCTAACATGTTTGCCATGTTGTATAGTTTATTTAAGAAATTGCATAGAGTCATGTTCGTGTCATCAGCCCTTTAACAGGCCATTTTTTTCAGTGCAGGCCATATCTTTAAAACTACTGAAGATATCTTCATGAAACTTTGTATACAAATCAAGCAATATGTGAACTACTGCCATTTGCTATTTTGGATTTTTGAAAAAAAGTATTTTTCAAATTTTTACATAAAAAATAGATTTTCACGTAGTTTCTAAGAGCAATGTTCGTTTCCAAAGCATATATCCAAAACTATTCATGATACGGATTTGAAACTTGGTGTACATGTTAACAAGGTGATGTAGATGTGCCTTTTTATACTAAGAAATTTGAGAAATTTTCATTTCTCATGTTTCCATGGAAACAATTTCAGACTTAGTTTCTCAGGTTAGTCTTAGGGGTAGGTTTTGTTTCCGGAGCTTGAAGACTATGAGTGGTATGGTCTTGAAAGTTGGTATATGTGTAATGTATATGTGCCTTTTGATACTAAGAAATGTGAGAAATTTTAATTTTTAGCTCACCTAGACCAAAGGTCCGGTGGGCTTATGCCATGGGCTGCTGAGGTCAGTATTAAGAGGTAGGGTTGGTTTCCTGCAGCAGAACTTGAAAAATATGACAAATAATATCTTGAAACTTGATATATAGGGCGGAGGATAGAGATGACCCTGTCTTTTTGTTTGTTTATTTGTTTGTTTGCTTCTGTGTGAACACTAGAGACTGCTGTGTGTGAAAATCAGAGGGGATCAGCAGTTTCTGAAATACTCAAACCAGCCCATCTGGTACTAACAACCATGCCATGGTTAAAGTCACAGAGATTACATTTTCCCCATTATTATGTTTGATGTGAACATTAACTTAAGCTCTTGACCTGTATCTGCATGATTATATGCACTTTGCCACTGCCACATGAATACATGATTAGTTAACTATATGAATGTGCAAGCGTACAGGTGTTCCTCATAAAGTGGACAGTGAGTGTTTCTATATATTTTGCTTTACTAGATGTTTTCAGACGTGCTTGTGTTTCACTTGGCTGCTGGTGACAATCTGTGCTCCATCTGTCTGTCTTATGATTAAGTCAATGTCAGGTGCAAATAAACAGATGGTGATTAGAGCTTCATGGTCTTACATTTCAGCTAGATGTCAAACTGATTTTATAAACAAATATTTATTTAAAAACTAACCTGATAGCATTGAAGGTTATTGAGCTGAGATAGCTTTGGATTTTACTTTCCTAATTTTATGCAACTAGAATCATTGTGACATGAATCAGTGTCAAACTGGATTCACAGATGATGGTTTTCAGAAGTAAGTACAGTAGTCTTTGAGGAGGAAAGACAGGCCTGAGGAACTCCAGTTTGTCAACAAATGGGTGAGAAAATTATTGAAATGTTTAAAAACAATATTTCTCAAAGAAAGATACAAAGGGATTTGGATATTTCACCTTCTATGGTGCATAATATTATGAAACGATTCAAGGAATCTGCAGGAATTTCAATGTGGGCACAAGCCTAAGCTGAACACCCTGTGATCTCTGATTCCTCAGATGGTACTGCATCAAAAATTGTCATTCATCTATAACTAATATAACCACATGGACGTGGGAGTACTTAGGCAAATTTTGTCAAGCACTAAATTACAGAATTACATCCACAACTGTCAATTAAAGCTTTACGCTGCGAAAAGGAAGCTTTATGTTAATTGTGTCCAGAAGCACCATCGACGTCTCTGGGCTCAGAGGCATCTGGGATAGACCATCACACAGTAGAAACGTGTATTCTCGTTAGACAAATCAGTATTCCAGGTCTTTAATGGAAGAAATGAACACTGTATGCTCTGAACCAAAGACAAAAAAAGGACCATCCAGACTATTACAGCAGCAAGTTCAAAAGCCGGGGTCTGTCATGGTATGGGGTTGTGTCACTGAGAAATGTAATTAACACTTCTGTGATGACAGCATTAATGCAGATAAGTACATTGAGATTTTGGAGAAACATATTCTGCCTTCAAGATGGCATCTTTTCCAGGGATATTTCAACAAGACAATGCAAAACCACATTCTGCATACATTACAAAGACTGCGGAAGAAGAGGGTGCCTGTCCCCTCTGTCCCCAGTAGAGAATAGAAAATGAAAATAAAATGAAAAATATTAAAACGGTGACCCCGTACTGTTGCATACCTTAAGACCTGTTTGCAGGAAGAATGGGACAAAATAACACCTGAAACACTTCATCACTTGGTGTCTTCAGTCCCTAAACATCGTGTAAGTGTTGTGAGAAGGAATGGAAATATTATCTCATCTCATTATCTCTAGCCGCTTTATCCTGTTCCACAGGGTCGCAGGCAAGCTGGAGCCTATCCCAGCTGACTATGGGCGAAAGGCGGGGTACACCCTGGACAAGTTGCCGGTGTTCTGAAATTTCTTCCTACCTGTAATTTCTTCCTACCTATAGCGGAAATTTATAGCTGCGGAAATTTATAACTGTATCTGATATTTTGTCCTACCTATAATTTCTTCCTACCCGTAGCGGAAATTTATAGTTGTATCTGATATTTTGTCCTACCTTGTGAAAATATCCTACCAGCACATATATCTTCTTCCCTCTGTGTTCAGGGTGGTAGCAAATTATTATAGACATCAAACCCCTATAAATATCTGCTTCCCTCCATCTTTTAGGTGGTAGCACATTATTATAGATATCAAATCCTCATAAATATCTGCTTCCTCTGTGTTCAGGGTGGTAGCAAATTATTATAGACATATAACCCCTATAAATATCTGCTTCCCTCCATGTTTTAGGTGGTAGCACATTATTATAGATATCAAATCCCCATAAATATCTGCTTCCTCTGGGGGGGTGGACAGGCTTCACTGCGTCGTAGTCCAATGCATAGGCATTGGACTACGTTGAGTGAAGCCTGTCTCCCCACACACACACACACACACACACACAGGGGAGGCATTGGACTACGATGCAGTGAAGCCTGTCCACCCCCCACCCCCCCCAGAGGAAGCAGATATTTATGGGGATTTGAGATCTATAATAATGTGCTACCACTTAAAACATGGAGGGAAGCAGATATTTATAGGGGTTATATGTCTATAATAATTTGCTACCACCCTGAACACAGAGGAAGCAGATATTTATGGGGATTTGATATCTATAATAATGTGCTACCACCTAAAAGATGGAGGGAAGCAGATATTTATAGGGGTTTGATGTCTATAATAATTTGCTACCACCCTGAACACAGAGGGAAGAAGATATATGTGCTGGTAGGATATTTTCACAAGGTAGGACAAAATATCAGATACAGCTATAAATTTCCGCAGCTATATAGGTAGGAAGAAATTTCAGAACACCAGGTCATCACAGGGCTGACACATAGACACAGACAACCATTCACACTCACACCTACGGTCAATTTAGAGTCACCAGTTAACCTAACCTGCATGTCTTTGGACTGTGGGGGAAACCGGAGCACCCAGAGGAAACCCATGCGGAGAACATGCAAACTCTGCACAGAAAGGCCCTCATCGGCCACGGGGCTCGAACCCGGACCTTCTTGCTGTGAGGCGACAGCGCTAACCACTACACCACCATGCCGCCCCTGGAAATATTATAATTTGGGAAATGCTTTACCAAATTCATGAGCTAAAACATCAAATAATTTGCTGTTGTATTGTTTGAGTGCAATACAGGTCAAAGATTATTTACAAATTGCTGTTTTCAGTTTTAATTTCAATTTCAGCGTGCTTTTTCTGATTTGGGGTTCTATCTATCTATCTATCTATCTATGTGTGAAAAGTGTCAAAGCTCAGAGCACCACAGACACTTATAAACAACAAAATATATATATATACACAACCCCAATTCCAAAAAAGTTGGGACAAAGTACAAATTGTAAATAAAAATGGAATGCCATAATTTTCAAATCTCAAAAACTAATATTGTATTCATAATAGAACAGAGACAACATATCAAATGTCGAAAGTGAGACATTTTGAAATTTCATGCCAAATATTGGCTCATTTGAAATTTCATGACAGCAACACATCTCAAAAAAGTTGGGACAGGGGCAATAAGAGGCTGGAAAAGTTAAAGGTACAAAAAAGGAACAGCTGGAGGACCAAATTGCAACTCATTAGGTCAATTGGCAATAGGTCATTAACATGACTGGGTATAAAAAGAGCATCTTGGAGTGGCAGCGGCTCTCAGAAGTAAAGATGGGAAGAGGATCACCAATCCCCCTAATTCTGTGCCGACAAATAGTGGAGCAATATCAGAAAGGAGTTCGACAGTGTAAAATTGCAAAGAGTTTGAACATATCATCATCTACAGTGTATAATATCATCAAAAGATTCAGAGAATCTGGCAGAATCTCTGTGCGTAAGGGTCAAGGCCGGAAAACCATACTGGGTGCCCGTGATCTTCGGGCCCTTAGACGGCACTGCATCACATACAGGCATGCTTCTGTATTGGAAGTCACAAAATGGGCTCAGGAATATTTCCAGAGAACATTATCTGTGAACACAATTCACCGTGCCATCCGCCGTTGCCGGCTAAAACTCTATAGTTCAAAGAAGAAGCCGTATCTAAACATGATCCAGAAGCGCAGACGTCTTCTCTGGGCCAAGGCTCATTTAAAATGGACTGTGGTGAAGTGGAAAACTGTTCTGTGGTCAGACGAATCAAAATTTGAAGTTCTTTATGGAAATCAGGGACGCCGTGTCATTCGGACTAAAGAGGAGAAGGACGACCCAAGTTGTTATCAGCGCTCAGTTCAGAAGCCTGCATCTCTGATGGTATGGGGTTGCATTAGTGCGTGTGGCATGGGCAGCTTACACATCTGGAAAGACACCATCAATGCTGAAAGGTATATCCAGGTTCTAGAGCAACATATGCTCCCATCCAGACGATGTCTCTTTCAGGGAAGACCTTGCATTTTCCAACATGACAATGCCAAACCACATACTGCATCAATTACAGCATCATGGCTGCGTAGAAGAAGGGTCCGGGTACTGAACTGGCCAGCCTGCAGTCCAGATCTTTCACCCATAGAAAACATTTAGCGCATCATAAAAAAGAAGATACGACAAAAAAGACCTAAGACAGTTGAGCAACTAGAATCCTACATTAGACAAGAATGGGTTAACATTCCCATCCCTAAACTTGAGCAGCTTGTCTCCTCAGTCCCCAGACGTTTACAGACTGTTGTAAAGAGAAAAGGGGATGTCTCACAGTGGTAAACATGGCCTTGTCCCAACTTTTTTGAGATGTGTTGTTGTCATGAAATTTAAAATCACCTAATTTTTCTCTTTAAATGATACATTTTCTCAGTTTAAACATTTGATATGTCATCTATGTTCTATTCTGAATAAAATATGGAATTTTGAAACTTCCACATCATTGCATTCCGTTTTTATTTACAATTTGTACTTTGTCCCAACTTTTTTGGAATCGGGGTTGTGTGTGTGTGTGTGTGTGTGTGTGTGTGTG
The DNA here is from genome assembly GCF_027579695.1 of Neoarius graeffei. Classification (NCBI taxonomy): domain Eukaryota; kingdom Metazoa; phylum Chordata; class Actinopteri; order Siluriformes; family Ariidae; genus Neoarius; species Neoarius graeffei. Next base: position 19,685,313 of record NC_083578.1, on the reverse strand, counting down.
TGTGTGTGTGTATATATATATATACGGTACCCCTTCAGAGGTGTCAAAATTGCTAACAAGAAAATCCTGGTGAAAATGTTACCACCAAAGGTATTATTGAAGTGATATTTAAGTGCATTCTATAGAAATATTTGGCTGTTTTTGCAATCAACTTGGTGTTAAAGATTATTTTCTATTATTATTATTGTTGCTATTTAGTTTTCTGTCAGGTCCATATCAGATGTTATGACTTCGAGTGAGAGGCAGGGTACACCCTGGGATGTTACCAATCTTGAGAGCTAACACAGAGATAAACAAACATTCACACCTATGGGCAATTGGACAGTGGGAGGAAACGGGAGCCAATCATTTTGTGATTTGGAAATCATTAATGATTAGGAATATTGTTACCCAATCATACAGTCATGATTATTTCAATTGTTATCCATAATGTCAAGTTGGCAATGTCCTCCCTTTGTGTGCTTGTGTGTGTGTGTGTATATATATATATATATATATATATATATATATATATATATATATATATATATATATATATATATTGTGTGTGTGTGTGTGTGTGTGTGAGTACTGTGCAAAAATCTTAAACACTGTACTTTTTTCATATAAACTTTATTTGCTATTTTATGACTTCTACATTATCGAGTCAATAACAACATTCTATAATTCCAACATTCGTTTTCCAGCAAAAAAATTAATATTACAGAAAAAATGTTTGTATCTGAGCAGCATATCACATAAGAGACCACTTTTCAGATTAAAAAGGAAAACAGATGAAGGCTGCAATTGGACTTGGACTCATGCATTAACTGCATTCGCATTCATAAATTGGAGACAAGGACTCTGATTTTTTCTTTTTTTTGTAACATGCCATAATAATTTGGCATACGATATTTCTAAAGGCACGGCTGCGGAAAAAGAGGGTGCCTGTCCCCTCTGTCCCAATAGATGTGGTAAATTTTAAAACAACATATATGACATCGATGACCCCAGACTGTTGCACAGCTTAACCCCAGACTGTTGCACAGACCTGTTTGCAGGAAGAATGGAACAACATAACGTTTGAAATGCTTCATCACATGGTGTCTTTTTTTGGAAAGTGTTACAAGAATCAAAATTGAAATAGTTGTTTATTTTGAACAAACAATAAAATTCACGAGGTAAAATATCACAGTGGTATATATATATATATATATATATATATATATATATATATATATATATATATATCAAGAAGGTCCGGGTTTGAGCCCCGTGGCCGGCGAGGGCCTTTCTGTGTGGAGTTTACATGTTCTCCCCGTGTCCGCGTGGGTTTCCTCCGGGTGCTCTGGTTTCCCCCACAGTCCAAAGACATGCAGGTTAGGTTAACTGGTGACTCTAAATTGACCGTAGGGGTGAATGTGAGTGTGAATGGTTGTCTGTATCTGTGTGTCAGCCCTGTGATGACCTGGCGACTTGTCCAGGGTGTACCCCGCCTTTCGCCCGTAGTCAGCTGGGATAGGCTCCAGCTTGCCTGCGACCCTGTAGAACAGGATAAAGCGGCTACAGATAATGAGATGAGATATATATATATATATATATATATATATATATAAAAGCACCACTTAAACTTTACATGACCTTACATGATTGCGCAAAGATATGAAGTTTATCTTCGAGTGGTGAATATATTCACGAGTTAGTGAAGTGAATGAGTGAATATATTTTCAACACAAGAAGATAAACTTCATATCTTCATGCCACCATGTAATGTTCTTTATATTGTATTGACAGAGCCACAAAAAAAATACGCAATTTAATCAAAAGTATTTTAATTTTGAACCGGTTTGCTGTTTTTGCAGCGTGTCTAGTCAGTGGGAAAACACTGGGAGTGACATCATCGGAGTGATATATCGGAAAATACGTAAGTCGTTCATATCCACGATGTATTTCGTATGAAAAATACAAGGTTTTCAACACGAGAAGAACTTCATATCTTCAAACCAACGTGTGATGTTCTTTTTATGATATAGACACATTCACAAACAAAAAGTACCCAAATTTATCAAAACAATTAATCGATTTCCTCATGAGTGACATATAGAGAATTATGTCATGGTTTTGGATATCTATGTCCTGGATGTAGCGTGTATGAAAAATATGAGTGGCATATTTCCCAATATAACACCTGTATCCATACTAAAATACAGTGGACCAACACCAGCAAATGACATGGCACCCCAAATCATCACAGACTGTGGAAACTTCACACTGGACTTCAAAGACCTTGGATTCTGTGCCTTTCCACTCTTCCTCCAGACTCTAGGACCTTGATTTCCAAATGAAATGCCAAATTTACTTTCATCTGAAAAGAGGACTTTAGACCACTGAGCAACAGTCCAGTTCTTTCTCTCCTTAGCTCAGATAAGATGCTTCTGATGTTGTCTCTGGTTCAGGAGTGGCCTGACATTAGGAATGTGACAGTTGTAGCCCCTTTCCTGAAGACATCTGCGCATGGTGGCTCTTGATGCACTGACACCAGCATCACTCCTCCAAGTTCCCCAAGTTCTTGAATCGACTTCTCTTGACAATCCTCTCAAGACTCTGGTCATCCCTGTTGCTTGTGCACCTTTTCCATTCAGCTTTTCATTAATGACCTCCTTGTGGAGGGTGTTGATGATCGTCTTCTAGACAACTGTCAAGTCAGCTGTCTTCCCCATAATTGTGGTTGCATGTACTGAACTAGACTGAGAGGTACACAGTATTTATACTGTTTTAGTCAAACTCAAAATGAAATATTTCCATATTTTGCGATATGTTTTTTTTTTTGGTGCTTTAGGCAATAATTATCAAAATTAAAATAGAAAAATGCTTTAAAAAATTTAGTTTACATGTAATAAGTCTAGAATATATGAATATATCAAATTTTCAGGGGCCGCACGGTGGTGTAGTGGTTAGCGCTGTCGCCTCACAGCAAGAAGGTCTGGGTTTGAGCCCCGTGGCCGGCGAGGGCCTTTCTGTGTGGAGTTTGCGTGTTCTCCCTGTGTCCGCGTGGGTTTCCTCCGGGTGCTCCGGTTTCCCCCACAGTCCAAAGACATTCAGGTTAGGTTAACTGGTGACTCTAAATTGACTGTAGGTGTGAGTGTGAATGGTTGTCTGTGTCTACGTGTCAGCCCTGTGATGACCTGGGAAGTGCTGAACTTCTAGACAACAAAGTTCTAGTGCCAAATGAACAAGTGACAGAATAACAGTGTAGTATTCTGTTGAAGTACCAACACTCAGTAAACAGCCAAGGAAATAAGCCAACCAGACAAATGAAGTGACAAAGTACAACTAGACTGCATTTCTGCAGAGAAAATGCAAAGTGTGCTTGCTGAGCTGTAGCAGAACAGCTATCATGCTAAAAGCTAGCATACCAACATGCTAATGCCAACATGCTAATGCCAACATGCTAACAGTTAGCATACTAACATGCTAACAGTTAGCATACTAACATGCTAACAGCATACTAACATGCTAAAAGCTAGCATGTTAACATGTTAATGCTAACATGCTAATAGATAACATGCTAATAGATAACATGCTAACAGCTAGCATTCTAACATGCTAATGATTAACATGCTATTTGTTAAAATTCTAACACTTTAAGGCTAATATGCTGGCAGCTATCATGCTAACAGCTAACAGGCTAACATGCTAATGGCTAGTATGTTAACTTTTAGCATGCTAACACGCTGAGGGTGACATGCTAACAGCTAACATGCTCAGGCGAACTTGCTAACAGCAAACATGTGAACTCTGCATGCTACCATGCTAATCCTAACATGTTAATAGCTCTCATGATAACATGCTAATGGTGAACATGCTAACAACTCGCGAGCTAACAGCAGGCATGATATCGTAATGGGTAACATGCTAACAGCTAGCATGGTAACACATGAATGCTTATATACTAATTGCTATTGTGTGTGCATGTAAGTATTCCTAATAAAGTGGCCATTGAGTTGAAGTTGATTTGCTGTCAAAGTCTCAAATGAGCAGATCCTTGCCAAATGCATCATCACCTATGGGGGAAGGGAGGAATGACTCAGTCAAGCTTCCATTGATTAGCAGCAAAATGGAGAAAAAATGGATGGATGAAAGGCAAGACAAAGACGAGTGAGGGTCAGAACCGATATCATGTGTGTGATGGTGATTTGGCCTGAGTTGCCGTATGAAGTTTGGTGGATGTGTGGTGAAGTGTTACTGAGCAAAACTCCATTCATTTGAATGGGGCCAAAAATCAATGGAAGCCTATGGAGGTAAAAAGAGATCCGTGAAAACCAAGGAAAAGACAAGTGCAGGTCTCAGATGAGGGGATGGATCTGTGCAGGGACTTGGCCTGAGGCATCAAGTGAAGTTTCTTGAAGTTTGGTCACTTGGTTAAAAAAACTGATGGAGAGTGAAAGTTTTTCTCCTGAAACACCATTCATTTTCAATGGAGCCAAAAATCAATGCAAGCCTATGGAGGAAAAAGGGATGAGCAAAAAGAAAGGAAAAATATGAGTGTGGGTCAGAACCGATTGCATGTATGTGTCGGGGGAGTTGGCCTGAAGTATCACATGAGGTTTGGTGCATCTGCGATGGAGCGTGTCCGAGTAGGACAATTCGATTCATGAGCCCTATTCATTCTTTATGGGAAAAAAAACAAAAGAAAAACGACAAGAACAAGAGAATGGGCACGTTGATCCAAAAGCTGTATACAAGCATACTACACCACTTCGGGCCAGACGTCTCAGAGTTGGAACGGTGTCTCTATCTTGAACGCCCTAGGAGGAGTAGTGGATCCAAAAAACGTGTCGGAATGAGGCAGAATAAGTAAACTTAAGAAGAACAATAGTGTGCTTGCCTTTGGCTGCTGAGCAAGCACACTAACTAAGTACAACACTTTCATCTCAAGTGCTATTGATATGCTTAAGAGGAATTAGCACTCTGTTTTCATTCTTTGCACTAACCTGGATCTTTGTACACTGGCACATTTGCCCCTTTGCATATTTGTACTTGGTATGAAATTTCCATTTCCTTTTTTTTTGTTGATGTTGTTGATGTGGTCCTTTGTATTTGTCATTATGCTGCATAACAAATTTCCCCTAATGGGACAATAAAGAGAACTTGGACCTGAACCTGAAAGTAGGAATGTCCCTGAAACAGATGTTGTCTGGATTTTTTTTTTTATTAAACCTTTATTTTACCAGGGATAAAAATCACATTGAGATTAAAATCTCTTTTACAAGTGAGCCCTGGCCAAGAAGGCAGCACACAAAAACAGCATTAAGAACAGAATAACAATCATCACACACACTCACAGAACAAAAAAAAAGACAACAAAGCAAACAGAAAATTTAAAAACAATAACAGACTGACTGATACACTCGGTTAAGACAAGCTTTGAAATCAACAACTGAAATAAAAACCTCAAGTTTTACTTGTCTCTATAGCTCATTCCATGCTGTTGGAGCACTACAAGCAAAGACAGTCTTACCAAACTCAGATTTTGCCTGCACAACATCATACAAGATATATCTACTTGACCGTAGATTGTACTGAGATGTACTAGGTGTTAAAAGAACAGATATATAAGGAGGAAGTTGGCCAATTATTGCTTTGTACACAAAAATTAACCAGTGTTTGTCTTCTCATAAAGAGTGAGGACCAACCAACCATTTCATACAAGACACAGTGATGGGTGGAGTAACTTGCTTGAGTGATAAATCTTAACGCAGAATGATACACAGAGTCTAAGGACTGTAGCAGCGCTTTAGAGGTATGTCTATAAAATACGTCCCCATAATCCAAGACTGGCAGAAAAGTAGATTCAACCAGTCTTTTCCTTGCTTGTTGAGTAAAGCAAGATTTGTTTCGAAAGAAAAAACCCAACTTTAATTTCAGTCTACAAAGTAAATTCTCAACATTCAATTTAAAGGATAGATCTTTCTCCAACATAAAACCCAGCTATCTATACGAGGAGACTAGTTCAATTGATTTACCCTGCAAAGTGCATAGTTGAGGCAGGGAGGTTCCCAGCTTATGGGTTCGAAAGAACATGAACTTTGTTTTCTTATCATTAAGAATTAATTTCAAGGAATTTAGATTTCGCTGTACCACAGTGAATGCTTCTTGCAGCTTTAAGATGGTCTCAGCCGGTGATGCAGCAGAACAGTAAATTATAGTATCATCTGCATACAGATGCATATTTACATTCATAAGATGCCAGCATATGTTGCTCCAAAACCTGTATGTACCTTTCAGCATTAATGGTGCCTCCACAGATGTGCAATTTACCTATTCCATGGGCACTAACACACCCCAAAACCATCACATATACTGGCTTTTTAACTTTGTGCTGGTGATAATCTGGATGGTTCTTTTCCTCTTTAGCCCAGAGGACAAAATATCTATGATTTCCAAAAACAATTCGAAATATGGACTTGTCAGATCACAGCACACTTTTCCAGTTTGTAATGGTCCATCTCAGATAAGCTCGGGCCCAGAGAATTTGTCGGTGTTTCTGGATGTTGGTGATATATGGCTTTCACTTTGCATGGTAGATGCAGCGATGAACTGTGTTTAATAACCACGGTTTTCCAAAGTGTTCCCAAACCCATATAGTAATGTCCTTTATACTATCATGTCAGTGTTTAATGCAATGCAGCCCTAGGAATTGAAGGTCATGGGCATTCAGTGTTGGTTTTCTGCCTTGCCCCTTACATGCAAAGATTTCTCTGGATTCTCTGAATCTTTTGATGACATTATGGATTGTCGATGGTGAAATTCTTAAATTCTTTGCAATTGTACATTGAGAAACATGATTCTTAAATTGTTGGACTATTTGTCAATGTATTTTTTTTCAAAAATTGGTGAACCGCTCTCCCCATCCTTGCTTATGAATGACTGAACCTTTCCAATTCCAAACAGGTGTTTATTGAGCATTCCACAACTTTCCTAGTCTTTTTTTGCTCCATCCCAACTTTGTTTCAAAGATGTTTGTATTTCAATCAGCTGTTGGTGACAATCTGTCTGTACTCCATGTGTCCATCTTCTGATTAAATCAAGGCCAGGTGCATGCAAACAAATGGTCATGTCAAATTGATTTCATACACAAATATTTATTTCTAAACTGACCTGATAGCACTGAACGCTATTTAGCTGAAGATTTTACTTTCCTAACTTTATTCAACTAGAATTAATCATCATTCTTGATCATTAAGTGAAGTATGGACTCGCATCACATGAATTACAGGTAACAACATCAAAATGTGATGATTTGCAAATCATGGAAACCCTATATTTCATAGAAAATAGTACAAAGACAACATATCAAATGTTGAAATTAAGAAAGTTTATTGTTTTTTGAAAAAAAAAAAAAAATATATATATATATATATATATATATATATATATATATATATATATATATATATATATGTGTGTGTGTGTGTGTGTGTGTGTGTGTGTGTGTGTGTAATTTAGTGCCTGCAACATGTTAAAAAGTTGGGACAGGGGTATATTTACAACTGTGTTGCATCTCCACTCTATAAGTGTTTGGGAACTGAGATGATCAGTTGCTGCAGTTTTGAAAATGAAATGTTGTCCCATTCTTTTCTGACATGCAACTTCAACTGCTCAACAGTACGGGATCTCGTTTGTTGTATTTTGTGTTTCATAATGTGCCAAATGGAAGACAAATCTGGACTGTAGGTAGGCCAGTATGGCATGTTTTACTCTTAGACTCTTTTACTATGGAGCCATGCAGTTATGCAGTTGTAATATGTACAAAATGCAGTTGAAATACATCCAATGGGGTTGAAATATAAATCCATGATTTGCAAATCATCGTATTCTATTTTTATTTATGTTTTACACAGGGTCCCAACTTTTTTGGAATTGGAGTTTGTTTATAAATATCACAGTACTGTGCAAGTCTTAGGCACATGTAAAGAAATGCTGTCAACCAAAATAATGAAATTAAATGTTTCAACATAAAAAAAAAATACTATCAACAGCAGTCAGTCATAATACATGAAACAAAGTCAATATTTGGTGTGAGATTACCCATTGCTTTAAAAAAGATAGTAGCCTCAGGTACAATGAGTGCAGTTTTATAAGGAAATGAGTTGTAGGTTTTACTGAGCATCTTGCAGAACCAGCCACAGTTCTTCTGCACACTTTGACTGTCACACTCGCTTCTTCATTTTGCAGCAAAACCTAGCAGCCTTAATGATGTTTTCTTTTTTAATCAGAAAAGTGCTCTCTTACATAATATGCTGTTCAGATACAAACATTGTTTTTCTGCAATATTTAATTTTTTGCTGGAAAATGAATGTTGGAACTATAGAATGTTGTTGTACTGACTCAATGTAGAAGTCATAAAATCTCATCTCATCTCATTATCTCTAGCCGCTTTATCCTGTTCTACAGGGTTGCAGGCAAGCTGGAGCCTATCCCAGCTGACTACGGGCAAAAGGCGGGGTACACCCTGGACAAGTCGCCAGGTCATCACAGGGCTGACACATAGACAACCATTCACACCTACGGTCAATTTAGAGTCACCAGTTAACCTAACCTGCATGTCTTTGGGGGAAACCGGAGCAAACCCATGGGGAGAACATGCAAACTCCACACAGAAAGGCCCTCGCCGGCCATGGGGCTCGAACCCAGGCCTTCTTGCTGTGAGGCGAAAGCGCTAACCACTACACCACCGTGCCGCCCCAAGTCATAAAATATAAATTGATAAATTTGAATTACTGTATCAATGCGGTGTGGCATGGAGGTGATCAGTCTGTGGCACTGCTGAGGTGTTACTGAAGCCCAGGTTGCTTTGATAGTGGCCTTCAGCGTATCTGTATTTTTGGGTTGGGTGTTTCTCATCTTCCTCTTGACAATACCCCATAGATTCTCTATGGGGTTCAGGTCAGGCAAGCTGGCTGGCCAATCAAACACAGTAATATCATGGTCAGCAAACCATTTGGTAGTAGTTTTGGCACTGTGGGTAGGTGCTAAGTCCTGCTGGAAAAGGAAATCAGCATCTCCAAAAAGCTCATCAGCAGATGGAAGCATGAAGTGCTCTAAAATCTCCTGGTAGATGGCTGTGTTGACTTTGGACTGGATAAAATATAGTGGACCAACACCAGCAGATGACATGGCGCCCCAAATCATCACAGACTGTGGAAACTTCACACTGGGCTTCAAACACCTTGGATTCTGTGCCTCTCCACTTTTCCTCCAGACTCTAGAACCATGATTTCCAAATTAAATGCAAAATGTACTTTCATCTGAAAAGAGGACTTTGGACCACTGAGCAACAGTCCATTTCTTTCTCTCCTTAGCCCAGATAAGACACTTCTGACATTGTCTCTGGCTCAGGAGTCGCTTGATATTAGGAATGCGAAAGTTGTATCCCCTTTCTTGAAGATGTCTGTTCATGATGGGTCTTGATACACTGACACCAGCCTCAGTCCACTCCTTGTGAAGCTCTCCCAAGTTCTTGAATCAACTTTTCTTGACAATCCTCTCAAGACTGCGGCCATCCCTGTTGCTTGTGCACCTTTTCCAGCCACCCTTTTCAGCAATGACCTTTTGTGGCTTACCCTCCTTGTGGAGGGCATCAGTGATCATCTTCTGGACAACAGTCAAGTCAGCAGTCTTCCCCATGATTGTGGTTGTGTGTACTGAACTAGACCGAGAGATACACTGTGTTTATACTGTTTTACTCAAACTCGAAATGAAATATTCTAATATTTTGAGATGGTTTTTTTATGTTCTTGTACTATATGCCATACTGATTAAAATTAAAATAGAAAAATGCTCGAAACATTTTAGTTTATGTGTAGTGAGTCTATAATATATAACATTTTCACTTTCTTAAATAACTGATGGAAAATATTGAATTTTTTCACAATATTCTAATTTTTTGAGATGCACTAGTATATATAAAACACGCACGCAAAGGGAGGACATTGGCAACTTGACATTGTGGATAACAATTGAAATAATCATGACTGCATGATTGGGTAACGATATTCCTAATCATTAATGATTTCCTAATCACAAAATGATTGGCTCCCGTTTCCTCCCACAGTCCAATTGCCCATAGGTGTTAATGTGAGTGTGAATGTTTGTTTATTTCTGTGTTAGCTCTGAAGATTGGTAACATCCCAGGATGTACCCTGCCTCTCACCCGAAGTCAAAACATCTGATATGGACCCAACAGAAAACTAAATAACAGCAACAATAATAATAATAAAACAACAATAATAATAATAATAATAATAATAATAGAAAATAAGCTTTAACACCAAGTTGGCTGCAAAAACAGCCAAATATTTCTATAGAATGCACTTAAATATCACTTCAATAATACCTTTGGTGGTAACATTTTCACCAGGATTTTCTTGTTAGCAATTTTGACACCTCTGAAGGGGGATTAGCAGGAGTTGATACATATTTTGTTTATATGTGTCTGTGGTGCTCTGAGCTTTGACACTTTTCACACTAAGACAGACAGACAGATAGATAGATAGAACGAACCCTATATCAGAAAAAGCATGCTGAAATTGAAATTAAAACTGAAAGCAATGATTTATAAATAATTGTTGACCTGTATTGCACTCAAACAATACAACAGCAAATTATTTGATGTTTTAGCTCATAAATTTGGTAAAGCATTTCCCAAATTATAATATTTCCATTCCTTCTCACAACACTTACACAATGTTTAGGGACTGAAGACACCAAGTGATGAAGTGTTTCAGGTGTTATTTTGTCCCATTTTTCCTGCAAACAGGTCTTAGGGTATGCAACAGTACGGGGTCACCATTTTCATATTTTTCATTTTATTTTCATTTTCTATTCTCTACTGGGGGCAGAGGGGACAGGCACCCTCTTCTTCCGCAGTCTTTGTAATGTATGCAGAATGTGGTTTTGCATTGTCTTGTTGAATTATCCCTGGAAAAGATGCCGTCTTGAAGGCAGAATATGCTTCTCCAAAATTTCATTGTACTTTTCTGCATTAATGCTGCCATCACAGAAGTGTAAGTTACCTTTACCAAGGGCACTGACACAACCCCATACCATGACGGACCCTGGCTTTTGGACTTATTGCTGGTAACAGTCTGGATGGTCCTTTTTGTCTTTGGTCTGGAGCACACAATGTCCATTTCTAAAAAAAAAAAAAAAAAAAACTGGAATATGTTTCCACTGTGTGATGGTCCGAACCCAGAGAAGTCAACGGCACTTTTGGACACCATTAACATAAGGCTTCCTTTTTGCACAGTAATGTCTTAATTGGCATTTATGGATGTAACTCCATATTGTAGTGCTTGACAAGGGCTTGCCAAAGTAATCCCAAGCCCATGTGGTTATATCAGCGAGAGATGAATGTTCTTGATGCAGCACCATCAGAGGGATCGGCGTTCGCAGGTGTTCAGCTTAAGCCTTGCCCTTCATGCACCGAAACTCCTGCAGATTCTTTGAATCATTTAATTATATTATGCACTATAGAGGGTTGAATATCCAAATTCTTTCATATTTTTCTTTGAGGAATGTTGTTTTTAAACATTCCAATAATTTTCTCATGCGTTTGTTGACAAACTGGAGATCTTCGGCCCGTCTTTGCTCCTCAAAGACTACACCTTTCCTGGATAGTGATTTTGCACCATTCATGTACTCACGATTACAATTACATGGTGGCATCACCTGTTTCAAATCACATCATTATTTAATTGATTCACCTCATTACTATCCCTAAATTGTCCAGTCCCAACTTTTTTGGAATGTGTTGCAGGCCTGAAATGCAGGAATGGCTGTATATTAACAAATGAAATGAAGTTGACCAGACAAAACATGAAATATCTTGGATTCACACTGTCTGCAATGAAATATAAGTCAAAGTAAATTTAGAAATCCTTGATTTCTTTTTTTCATTTGCGTTTACCATACAGTCCAAACTTTTCCTGATTTGTAACAGACAGACAGACAGATCACTTTATTCATCCCAGAGGGAAATTCACTATTACTTACTGCGTTGCTTTGATAAATGTTTTGCTGTTTGCTTATATCTGACTGTACAGGATAAGCGGCTACAGATAATGAATGGATGGATGGATTATATCTGACTGGGCTGCTGGCGCCCATCTATCTCTACTCTCTAAGCATCTTCTGATTAAGCCAAGGCTAGGTGCAAATAAATAGATGGCACTACCGCACACTCAGTGTCTCAGGCATTGAGAGCTTCGTGGTGGAACATCTCATCCAGCAGTAGACCAAAAACTGGTGAGCTAACCAAGAGCTACAAAAGACAAAACTCAACAGAAGAACATTTGCAAGCTGCAACTGAAGAAGGGTGATATCCGAAATACGCTCTATCTCAAGAGAGCCCAACCTTGGTGAGTTGAAAAGATTGAAAACTGTCTTACCCAGCAAAAGAACTAGGGTATAATATATTAGATCACATTTTTAATGGCGATGCATCAAAGTTGTCTAGAATTTACATGTACCTGTTGAAGAAAGGTTTTGGACATTTTGTATATTAATAGTTCATTGAGGCAGCACAGTGGTGGAGTGGTTAGCACTGTCTCCTCACAGCAAGAGGGTTCTGGGTTCGAGCCCAGCGGCCGACGAGGGCCTTTCTGTGTGGAGTTTGCATGTTCTCCCCGTGTCTGTGTGGGTTTCTTCTGGGTGCTCTGGTTTCCCCCACAGTCCAAAAACATGTAGGTTAGGTTAACTGGTGGCTCTAAATTGACAGTAGGTGTGAATGTGAACATGAATGGTTGTTTGTCTCTATGTGTCAGCCCTGTGATGACCTGGTGACTTGTCCAGGGTGTACCCTGCCTCTCACCCATAGTCAGCTGGGATAGGCTCCAGCTTGCCTGCGACCCTGCACAGGATAAGCGGCTACAGATAATGGATGGATGGATAGTTCATGAGTTATCTAAAGCCTAACTCAATTTAGAGGGCATTGATAAATAATAGCAGCATTCAGATGTACAAACTAAATAGTTACAGTTGCCTCTACAATAAATGATTTCAAATGTGAGCTTTTTCATTCGAGATTAGAGTAGTAACTATATTTTGTGACCCTTTTAATCCAACTGAATGGACTGTAAGAGTGGGTAGAAAAAATGAGTATAATCTAGATCACTGCAATCTAATTCAGTGTAATCTAATTCAATATGCTCAGTTCTTGATCATGTTTTACTAGCATTGTGCATTTGTTCATAGAATATACTGGACTGAACATTTCTAAAGTGTTCCAGTTTACAATGTTGGCCTTCAAAAACAGGATTGTGTCATTTTTCCTATCTTTAAAAACTTTCATTTCATTGTTAAAAAAAAAACTGTCAAAGACAAACATTCTACCAAATCACTTTAATGAGTTTTCAGTTAACAACAGCCAAGGTTACTTTAAAATAATGTAGTTTTAACAATAAAATTTAGTTCCACAAGTGCAATGGACGAGAAGCAGATGGACAGGAACTGGACTGTTCTGTCAAAATTGAAAATTAGCTTAATAGTTCACCAATATATTTGACAATCTTTCATCTCGTGTTGTAGTCAAGACCACCGACACTGAGAGACCACCTAAACTGTCATGACCAAGATCAGAGTGTATTGAGATCAAAACAAAACCAAGACTTTGAGGGGCTGAGACCGAGTCAAGACCAGGACCAAACCAGTGTGTGTGAAGGGAGACAGGGAGGGGCGATAGCCATTAACAGCAACAAACATTTCAAAGCAATGAGTCACATTATTGGTTGCATTTGACGCAGGAGGTTTTACATCCAAACACAGTAATCATGTTCACAAATAAATCAGAAAACACACAGGCAACTTATTGATATCCCTGCAGCTGTGATCTTGACCAGTCTTGAAATAAAATCCCGAGTCCTCTATGTCTGAGACCAAGACAAGACTAAATAAAAACACAGTCAATTCCAGAACGAGACTGAAACATTCAAACATTTTTTGACTGATCAAAAAAATCAATGTTTAAAAAAGCTGTTTTTTAAAAAATATATATATTGTTATCAGCTTCTTATGGATGTGTTCAGATTTTGATAGCCATGCATACATTCTATCAATGCAACCAAAGTGATATGACAGTCCCCATTCTGGATCACTCAAAAGTTCTCTATTTGTCCGCTTGTATTATATTCCATATAATTCATGTTATTCTATGTGGCATGTTCTTGACTTCATTCAAATTCAAATGCTAATTAGTGCTATTTTAACAAGCTTTTTGCAATCAAAATTAGTATAGACTTGTAGTAGTTATGTCAAACTTTCATTCAGTATGAAACAAATACAGAGAACAATTTTAATGTTTGCTTAAAAATAATAATAATTTAAAAAAAAAGGAATTTCACAACCAATTTTTCACCATGTTTCTGGATGAATGGACTCCTGACCTGCTGGAAGAGTTTGTGAGTTTCAAAAACATGTTGACTTTGTAAATTTGCGTCAAGTATTTCACAGGCTTCAGGTGGATTAGTGAAATAAGTCTATCATTATATACAGTATACAGTACATATAATACATTTACTGGAGTTGCAAAAACTATAAAATGTCTACTGATAGACAAACACAATTTGTTAATTTATTATACTGTATTCACAGCCACATTGTGCAAATTTATAATATTCTCTCAATTCTGATTTTTTATATCTTAGTTACAATATTATGTCATGCAATTGTGACTTTATATCCTGCAATAGTGAATTAATATCACCGTTATAATACCACAGTTGCAATGTTTTATCTTGCAATGGTAAGGCCTTTCATTCGCCTATCCCCTACCCCGAACCAAGCCACACCAATCCCTGCACATACGCTTTCCTGTCCAGCATTCTCCCAGAGTGTCAGGTTCCTGCAGAAAATAATATTTCAAAGAAAAATTTAGCCTGTGCAGGGCCATGAGCGCCCTGATTAGCTCTTCTTTGATTATGGGAAATGGAAGAACTAAGTCACAGTTCTATAAGAATAGTATTTAATTGTGAGATCAAAATTCTCATTTTTGAAACATTACTTTGCAGATGCGGGATATAGTCACAAGTGGTTGACATTAGCTTACAATGACAAGATAAAAAGTTACATAAATCTGTGTAAGATTTTCTGCCTGAAACGAGCTTCCGTAGAAAGTGCAGCTGAAAATGGGAGGATTGCCTTGTCAAAATGTCAAAATATTAAATATCAGATGGACTTTTTATGATCATTTTTATTTTGGTAGCCATTGTTCATTGTTATTCATGAAAGGCATCTGTAAATATATCTTTTGCAATTGAATTATGTCTGAAATTATGTGCACATACCTTGGAGATGCTAATTATCACTTGAATCTGAATAAAGTCAGCAATATGCTGCCCAGATACTACCAGAGATACGACCAAATACTGATGCTTTGGTGTATAAAGTAGATTTATTTTGTACAAGGATGTATTTTGACTTTGATTCTGACTTGTTTTTCATGGGGCTCATTATAAATAGATCCATTCCAGTGGTGCAGCACGTGAGGTTTCATCTTCATCTTCATAACATCCAGCATCACAATGCTCTGCCTGAAGCTCACTCTACTCAGCTGTAAGTTTCTTCAATCAATCAATCAATCAATCAATCAATATGCACATCACAGACAGGTTTCTAACTCTGGCTCTAACACAAGAGCTGAAGAAAAGAAAGATTTGAAGCACTTGAAAAAACACAACTTTATCTGAAATATAATGTTAGCCTTGCCCTATTGTATTCCTAAGTAGCCGATTAGGACAATTTTAGCATGGTCAGAGTGCCCATATTATGCATTCTGCATTAGTATCCTCTTATAATTCTACAATATGTGATTTGATTTAACAAAATGATTCATGCTTAATTTTTACATGAAACCAATCTTTCCTTTGCTCTGAGAATTAACGTGGCTGTTTTTACTGTGCCTTTAAGAATGAAATATGTTAAATATTCTAATTGCCGGGCGGCACGGTGGTGTAGTGGTTAGCGCTGTCGCCTCACAGCAAGAAGGTCCTGGGTTTGAGCCCCGGGGTCGGCGAGGGCCTTTCTGTGCGGAGTTTGCATGTTCTCCCCGTGTCCGCGTGGGTTTCCTCCGGGTGCTCCGGTTTCCCCCACAGTCCAAAGACATGCAGGTTAGGTTAACTGGTGACTCTAAATTGACCATAGGTGTGAATGTGAGTGTGAATGGTTGTCTGTGTCTATGTGTCAGCCCTGTGATGACCTGGCGACTTGTCCAGGGTGTACCCCGCCTTTCGCCCGTAGTCAGCTGGGATAGGCTCCAGCTTGCCTGCGACCCTGTAGAAGGATAAAAGCGGCTAGAGATAATGAGATGAGATGAGATAATGAGATGAGATGAGATTCTAATTGCCTTCCCTTTATTGTGCTTCATGTCTAAGATTAAACAGTCCTTATCACTTGGTGCAAGTCTATATAAAGTATATTTTAATAGACATTTGGCTTCTTGATGCAGAATTAATAGTTGCAACAATGGCATTAAATTTATAAGTAAAATGTCTGTTCTGTAGTGGAAATATTAACCAATGCAACAGTATGAGCAGGTGAATACTAGTTTTGCACATTTTCTTTAAAATCAGTTATATGGGTTTTAAAATAAAAACAAGTGTGCAAAAGTGTATGAGCAGGGAGGTAGTATAGCTACAGAAATATAGTTGGAATAGTTAGAAATATACTTGGTTTTCCCAAACAACATTGTAGCCAAAGTAGTCCTTTAGTTCACTCTTAAATTACAATGGGCCTGGATCACTCTTTCACAGCAAAGAGCATCTCCTAGCAGCCGAATACAAGAATGTGCATGCGCCTCTGAGGGACTCTCACAATCAGTGGGCGGAGACTGGTGCTGAATAACCTGACGGTGTTAAATTATTTTTCTTGTACATTGCAAGTACATCAAGTTAATTATGAAATAAATATACACAAAACATTTTGAATATATTTCAATATGTTATGGAACTACATATGGGGATCATAATGTCGCATTGATATCGCCATATTTTAATCAAATTTAACTCCATTTGGCAAGTGATTATCTCATTCAATGTCATAAATGAGACACATTTCTGCACCTGTAACAGTGTGTGTGTGTGTGTGTGTGTGTGTGTATCACAGCCTCTCACCTATTACATAGGGTTACAGTGGGGGGCTAGGCCTCAAGTAAGTAAGTAAATAAATAAATAAAAAGAAACCATTAAAAAATATAGGGCAACATGGTGGTGTAGTGGTTAGCACTGTCGCCTCACAGCAAGATGGTTCTGGGTTCAAGCCCAGTGGCCGACGAGGGCTTTTCTGTGTGGAGTTTGCATGTTCTCCCCGTGTCTGTGTGGGTTTCCTCCGGGTGCTCCAGTTTTTCCTACAGTCCAAAGACATGCAGGTTAGGCTAATTGGTGGCTCTAAATTGACCGTAGGTGTGAATGTGAGGCCCTGCGGTGACCTGGTGACTTGTCCAAGGTGTACCCTGCCTCTCACCCATAGTCAGCTGGGATAGGCTCCAGCTTGCCTGCGACCTGGTACAGGATAAGCAGTCATGGATGGATGGATATACATATAAAATTGTGTCAATAATTTATTGACAGAAAAGTGCTAAATTCACGTAATTCCAGATTTTGTGTACACACCATTCCAAAGGTTTCAAACAACTGCCAAATACATGCTTGATATTTATATTTTAAAAATATCATTTTTGATGTACATTGTGTTTTTTTTCCTTTGCAGTACTTATTGCAGCTACTGCTTTACTTGCTTCTGGAGGTAATATTTGAATGCAGTCAAAAAGAATGTTATCAATAACCTAACACGTGATAATAGTTTCATAGAGAGCCCAAGTGAATCTTTTATGTTGACTTGATCTGTTTTAATAATCTTTTAGAGAACGTAGTTACCTGCAATGAACATATCCAGCAACTGAATTGTGGTAAGCTTCAGTCTCATATTCTTCAAAAGATATTGTTGTTGTTGTTGTAAACTAAATATTGCAAAACTATACTAAATTCAAATTTCTCTAAAATGACTCTGTGTGTGTGTGTGTGTGTGTGTGTGTGTGTGTGTGTGTGTGTGTGTGTGTGTGTCTTCAGACGCTGGAGTAATATCGGTGCAGTCTTCTGTGTATGGACGTACAAACAGCAAAACCTGTAGTGCTAATCGGCCCTTCTGTGACGTTGCTCATACCAAATGTGCCTTGCAGACTTCCATAGTTGCTGAGAGGTACAGAATATACAGTTGCATTTTTATATTTCCTGCATGATGGATGAATTTAATGAATGGATTTCTACATGACAGAGTTTGAACTGAAGATAAATTGCAAATAACCCAACACAATAACCTTGGTGAGAGCATTTTGTTTGTTTTTTTATCCCAAACAGATGTAATGGACTAAAAATCTGTCAGTTAAAGACAGATTTATTAGGCACCCCTGACCCCTGTAAAGGAACCTACAAGTACTACAACACCACTTATGACTGTCTCATGGCCCGTAAGTAGTCTATAGATTTTGTGGAGTTTTTTTCTTTATTTTTATTTGTTAAAAGACTCTTCATGTCTTCACTTATTGATGGACTGTCGTTTCTCTTTACTTAGTTGAGTGGTTCTTGATATAATCTGGATTACTATAGTTGTGGATTAGGGCTATTTACTGTATTTTTATTATTTACTATTTGATCTCAAACGCATTAAGAAAGCAAGAAACTCGTCCACTAATTAACTTTTGACGAGGCACAACTGTTAATTGAAAAGCGTTCCAGGTGACTACCTCATGAAGCTGGTTAAGATAATGCCAATAGTGTACAAAGTGTCATCAAGGTAAACAGTGGCTATTTTGAAGAACCTAAAATATGAAGCACACACACACACACACAGCCTTCA
Organism: Neoarius graeffei; assembly: GCF_027579695.1. NCBI lineage: Eukaryota > Metazoa > Chordata > Actinopteri > Siluriformes > Ariidae > Neoarius > Neoarius graeffei. The sequence continues at coordinate 19,666,425 of NC_083578.1, read as the reverse complement.
TGAATTTAAATAATATGTAAAAGCCTTTTATTGGATAATTACTGCAATGATTAATGTTTCAACTGGCAACAATTCTTTTAACTCTAACTGATGCAGTGAGTATCTTTTCATTTTGTTAACAACCATTTCGGAAAACATATCCCGTGGTCGTGGAAAAGATGTTACTGTGTTTCAGAAGGGTCAAATTATTTGGCCTGCATCAAGCAAAGAAAACAACTAAGGAGATTGCTGAAATTACTGTCTCCTGTGAGTACTGCAATGTAACTCTGGCTGTTACCCTGATTGTAACACATTTACTGTTGATTTAATGTAAGTGCTAACAAGTTCTTGTCTTGAAGTTCAGCACTTCTTGACTTTTGCACTTGTTGTATGTTGATATGGATAAGAGCATCTGCTCAATGCCTGTAATATAATGTAAAGTACTGGAATTGGGTTAAGAACTGTCCAACACATTATGAAAGCCTGGAAGGATAGTGGTGAATCGTTAACTTCATGAAAGAAATGTGGTCAGAAACAATCTTTACTGATCATGATCAGAGATCAGTTAAACACTTGGTGCAGTTGAATCATGAAAAAAATAGACAGTAGGACTCATGGCTGTGTTAATAATGAAAGTAAGAGCATTTCCACACACACAATGTGACCAAAACTCACAGGATTGGAATTAACAGCTGTAAACAGCCCGGAAAGGCAACAATTTGCTCAGGAGAATACAGATTGGTCTCTCTCGCAAAGGTCATTGTGGTACGGTAGTGAGGGTGTGGTCGAGCATCAGCTGTGAACAGCAAGGAGTCAGGTTGAACCAGCAGATAACATGTTATGAGTTACACCTGTGTCTAATTATTGGCTGTCTATTAATGCATGTCTCTGTATGTCTTTCAAATGGCCAGTGACGAGAGAGAGAGCTGTGTTCCCCAACATGTGTGTTTTTGTGTGTACAGCATTAGTAGTCACTGAAAAGTGAAAATAATAAACGTGTACCGTGAATTGTAGTGCCTATTTCCAGTTCCTTCTTGTCCAGAAGTAAAGCGTTGTTACAGTCATGTGGTCTGATGAGTCCAGATTTACCTGATTCTAGAGCATTAGGTGTGTAAGGATAAGAAGGGAAGCACATGAAGCAATGCACCTATCATGAATAGTGGCTACTGTACAAGTCTTTGGAGGTAGTGTTATGATCTGGGGTTGCTTCAGTTGGTCAGGTCTCGGCTCAGCAAAGTTATGTGGCAATAAAATGAAGTAAGCTCACAACCTGGTTATCAAATTGTGAAAGAATGGTTCAAGGAGCATGAGGAATCATTTTCAGACATGAATTGGCCACCACAGAGTCGTGATCTTAACCCCACTGAAAGTCTTTGGAATGTGCTGGAGAAGACTTTATGGAGGGTTTTGACTCTCCCATCATCAAGACAAGATCTCAGCAAAAATTTAATGCAGCTCTGGATGGAAATAAATATTGTGACATTGCATAAGGTTGTTGAAACAATGCCATGGTGCCATAATCAAAGCTAAAAAATAGTCCAACAAAATATTTGTGTGCACGACTATCCTTAAAATGCCCATGTTTAGATACTAACATCTTGCATCTAGATTTTTTTTTGTTGTTTTTGTATTCCTGAAATCTTTTTTGAATAATTTCCATTGTTTTATTTTTGCTATCCAATTTATTTTGTCTTTCTCCAGGGCACACTGTGGTCTGTGAGTATGGCTACAGCACACTGGACTGTGGTAGGAACCCTTTCTCCATACCGTTGGGCTGCTGAGTGTTTTATTATATTTGATTTTGCAGTTGATCCACAGCAGGTTTATCTGTGTCTCTGTGCAGGACATGATAATATATATATCATGAATGCAAACTACGGTCGTGCTAATTCTCAAACCTGTTCAAATGGACTCTCCAGTGATTTGATCAAGAACACCAACTGTTATGCTCCGGACGTACACTCAACTGTGGCCACACTGTAATGTATTTTGTTTATTTGTTTAAATATCTTACTTAGTAGATGCATTTAGTGACATTTGGTGAAAGAAACCATGTTAATATCTTACTTTCATTTAAAGGTGCAATGGACATCAGAGGTGCACTGTAGAAGCTTCAAACAGCGTCTTTAGTGATCCTTGTGCTGATACTTATAAATACCTCAGTGTGTCGTACTTTTGCACTCGTGAGTAATCTGCTCTACCTGAAAATCCTTTCTTTCTTTCTTTCTTTCTTTCTTTCTTTTTAATAATCTTGGTTAAACAGGATTAACTAAAGTACTTTTTTTAAACTTTTGATCTATGAAGAAAAGTAGGCTATGGCAAATAACCCAAAAAAAAACAAACATAAACTTGGCTAAGACAAATAAGTTTTGAAAACATCTGGCCTAACAAGGTTCACTGCAAGGATAATTATCATAATATCACATATTTACTGTGAGAAAAAAACATTTCTAGTATGATTTTTACTTTAAACATGACTACAGTGTCTTTTATGCACTTCTAAGAGGAAATTTTTTTTCTCCAACTTGTTTTGATGCATCATCATTAATTGCAGAAAAGACAAATTAAACTTTGGGAAAATTCAGGGAAAAAAATTAAAATGTCTCAAGCACTAAAATTTTGGGACTAACAACATTGTAATGAATATAAAATGTGATGTCCCAGCACCAACATGCTTATCTTCGTAATGCTGTTTGGCTTCCTGTTAAAACACAAAGAAATATCAAATAAAGCTTTTATTATGTATTTTGCACAATGAAAAAAATATGGTTACAAGGTAAGATACTTTTATTTGTGTATTTAAATTTTGTTCATGGTTTTATACTTTTGATTCAGAATACTATCCTCTATAGCCACAATTATGACCCTTTTTAGGGGGTCTCGAGCACCCCTAAATTTCTTCTCAGCAGCATTAAATATTAATGTCATAGCCAGGGCTATGTTTTTATACAAGTTATTGTTTACACTTGAAATGTATTTCAAATAACATTACTGTGAATTAAATAAGTCATAATGAATTACATTAAACTTGCGGAAATGTTATATTTCCAGGTACATGCATCTCTGTGGCCTGGTGAATGCAGAGCACCATAGATGCACACAATGTGCAGTTAGCTCCTGGGAGGGTTGCGTGCTAGCACATTTCTGCGTGCCACATTGATCCCCCTCTGTGCGATGCAAAGACGCAAATCCACATTAATGCAGAATTATCCACCTTATTTTCTGCGTTCAGATGGACTCTGAGTGTTTGAAGGTTTTGTGTAAAACTTCCAGCTGGCAATTTCTGCTTATTTTAGCTGGCTAGCTTGTATTCCTCACAGCATCTGTTGACATTGCCATATAATAGCTCGTTAACATTAATAGGTATTGTATTCATGGGAAACCGGTATCGTATAGAGGTTGCCTTAACAACGGGCAAAAACAAAACTGTTTTCTTAAAACGGGGGTGATTTGACAATGAACTGCCCCAGAGCTGAATGAAGATATGAGGCGCCAGTGTTTAGGCTCTGATGCTCCAGTGAAAACTCTGAGGTGGCATCTTGTCAGGAGGATTTCAACACAAAGATAAATTAAAATGTGTGTGAGTGAAGTTAAATGTTACTGAGATTAAAGGTGCATTAGTGCATTAGTCACTTTTTGTCCAGGATTAGGTCTCTAACACTTAGGTGGGTTTGACAGTTGAATGATTCTGGCCCATGTTCATAAAGTCCTGTCTCCAGGATCTACAGTGGCCCATTACAGTGTCTATAAAATGTCTGACAACAGGCGCATATATATATATATATATATATATATATATATATATATAAAATGTTCTACAAATATTCCAGGTTATTTACAAGGAATAAAAAAAAAAAAAAACTATGACACAAATCAGCACAACTAGCAGCAATAACTCACAGTACTTTTGTTACTTTGCTAAATTTAAAAGCAAGTGTGGAATACAACCAAAACTCTCTTACAAAAAAGTGGAAATACTCGTTATTCCTTACTTCCAAAGAGTTGTCAAGCATGAGATCTGTTTTTGTTGTTGTTTTTTTCCCCCCCTGGTTTCTATCCTGTTTTTGGTGAAGTTGTTGCTTGGGGTAAGATGGGGTGGGGACAAGTTCAGCCACCAAGATTCAAACAGTGAGGATGAACCGACTTTAATACCTGTCGTTTGTGAAGAGTCTCTTTTGTTTGTTTTTCATGTATTACATTTATTTTGTATTATAACTTTCTTAATACCTCTAAAGGTCTGATCCAGCCCTGTTATCCTTATAATCACAAACAATTTAAATTACATTTTCTAATGAAACATTTAATTAATATTTCATCAGCTATGTTCAATTAACACACAAAACCACTCTTTTTTAATTAAACAATGAATCTGATTCCTGCAGGTGACATTGTGGTCTGTGAAGGTGACACTGCTTCACTGTTCTGTGGTTTGTACTCTTTTTATTCCCCAATAAATTGCCATATACCTATTACATCATGTAATAACATTACATAACATGTTATTATATAAAGATTTAAACTATAAATGGAGGAAAGCTGAGAAGTGATAAGTTTTACCCATCTAGAATTTTATCACCAAATATTTATCTTTTCTCCTTGCTTTTTTTTTTTAAACTTTCTGACTACAGAAAATATTTTCATAGCCTACTTTTTCCTTATGCTAAATTCTTGTAATTGTAGGTGATCGCAGAATAAAAGTTTTTGGTGCTGACTATGGCCGAACCGATTCCACCACATGTGCTTCCGGACTAGGAGAAATACAAATCTCCAACACACAGTGCTCCACGTTGGACGCAGCAGCCAAAGTTAAAGCTAGGTAATGGAAGTATTATTTGAAGTGTAACCTTTGTCAGCATCACACATTCTTATTATCAATAACATACATTACTGATGTCGAACAGAATTCGACTAAAACTCCGTTGTTTTGCAGGTGTGAAGGACATCACAGCTGTGAGGTCTTTGTTAGCAATGATGTATTCTCTGACCCCTGCCCTAACATCTTTAAGTACCTGAAAGTTGTGTATGCCTGCGTCTGATTGTGAGTTTCTTTCTCGGTCATATATCTAATGAATGAGGCTCAGTTAATGCTGAGCTCTACATATCAGATATAGAAATCTGTGTATATATTAAAGTCAGGGAATGCAAGTCCAAGCCACAATGAATAATTTAAAGCATAAGTACATATAAATAGAATAAAATCAAATCATTACAGTGACTAACTACAAAAAAAAATCCCAATATAGTGTTAATTTTTCACACAAAATATACTGCAATTCCAAAATATAATTAATATACAAATATTCTAAACTTTTATATCATATTGTTTTACCTTCTGGTTAATCTGAATTACTTAACAGCTCAAATGCAGTGCATACAACAGGAAAGGTATTTGATCTGCTGTTCTTTTTTTCTTGTTCTTTTTACTACTATTGACAGACTAACTTGTGGGATTCCAGCTTTCACCACAGCGGCCTCTCTTCAGCCTGAAAAGGAATCATACTGCGTTTTACATCCACAGCCATGCAGATGATACAGTGCAGGAGTTTTGGTGTTAGTGTACTGAGCATTTGCATGTGATATAACTTTTACATTTGCATAATCAACAGCTGTAATGATGTTATTTCTTAAACTTGCTGATTTGATTTTACACAGTCATTTCCTCCTAATCTAATCCATTTTACGAATGATTATGCAATAAACTATCCTCTGAATGCAAGCATAACACGGATGATTTGTGTGTTTATTTCCACTTTATTCAAATTCAGACATTTTGTGAAATCCAAGACACTGATTGTCCTATCTGTGAGCCGATAAACAAAATCTGCAATAAACACTTCAAACAGAGTGCTCAAGCAAACAGATGCAAAAGGTAATTCAAAGGCAGAATACAAAAAAAAATGTCCAAGGTTGTTCTACAAGTAGGCAGGTACAAGATCAATGAATTACATACAATATGTTACTATAACATAACTACAGTAGTCAGCAGGCTTGTTGTACTCGCGTCCGACTCATGCCCTAATTTTAAGGACTCGTGACTCAACTTGGACTTGAACACTGATGACTCGGACTTGGACTCAGACTCATGCATTAACTGCAATCGGACTCATAAATTGCAGACGAGGACTCAGATTTTTTCTTTATTTTTTGTAACATGCCATAATAATTTGGCATAAGATATTTATATCTACATTAATTTTTGTACTAATTTCATGCAAGAGTGTCACACCTGCGCACCTTGGTATGTGCATCAGATAGACTCTCAGGCGCGCTCCGGACAGAGCATGTGCCAAACGGACTCTCGCACACGCACTGTAAATGACTCGCACCTGCACAGGATTAAGGCGCAATCAGCGCGCCTATATAAAGACTGAAAACACACTTACTTTGTGAAGTGTTGAGTTGCACAGATGTGCAGCTTGTGAACAGGCAAGGCAGGCAACTGCTTGAGGCCCCCTGGCCCAGGGGTCCCCCGATAGTCGGGGCCCGAGGGCTTATTTATTTTGTTTTTTATTGTTTTTATTGTTCTTTACCATTGTATTTTCACATTTGGAATTTAAAAAACTTTGGTTTCATACATTTTTTGTTGGTGTCAGATTATTTATAACATATTGGTGATGAACACTGGTCAGAAGGGCCCCCTGGAAATTTTTGCTTGGGGCCACAACAGACTCTAGAATCGCCTCTGGAATTGCATTGCTGACATATTACCGAGCCTTATTTCCTTGTTTGGTTTTCTGATCCCTGATTTCCTGTTTTTCCTCTTTGATTCTACTGAGTCTACGATAGCCTGTTTGTGCCTCGCGTGACCTATTGCCTGTTTTACGATTTTTCCTGCCATTCTGGATTTTTTACCTGTCTTCGCTTGTATTAATAAACATACCTTCTGTACTTACAACCGTCTCCCAACCATCTCTGACAGAATACTTCGCACTCCCTGACAAAGAGAAGCACATTCACCTGTTCATACGTCCTGTTCAGGAACAAACTAATGTTAATGGCACTAAAACAGCCACCGTCAAATGGTGCAGTTGGAGTCTTGTTCTCGGACTCTACTCAGATCAATAGTGGACTTGACTCGAAATTTTTTTTAATGAGTTGGACTTGATTTGGACTTGAACACTGGGGACTCGAGACTGGACTCGGACTCGAGGTTTAGTGACTCGACTACAACACTGCATTCACAAATGATGTCTGTATTCAGATATGGTCTCTTTAGCCCATAAACAAATTCCCTCCTGGAAACTGTCTTTTTCACAGCATTCTATGGGTTTTGAGGTGTGGGGAATTCACAATTCGCACCAATAATTTTAATCTTTCCTTGGACCTCATTATTGCAGATCTTACTATGCATTCTTACTATGAATCTATTCCCCTCATACACCTCTAAAACAGATAAGGGAAAGAAAGGTGTTTCTGTTATCATATCCCAAACTAACATGAATTTTATTCCCCTGTTCTCTCTGGCCTGCTACCTGTGCTGGCTCACACATGAAAACCCAAGCGAGCCTCTGTTCTTTACCAAAGATGGAAGCATTATGACCAAATGCTGTTTTGCTATTCACCCAGGTCTTATCTGCCAGCACTGTGACCTACACCCCCAACCTTTACACAGACCACTGCTTCAGGATAGGAGCAATGACCACTGCAGCTTCAATCATCCCAGCATCTACACTCAAGGCAATGGGGTGCTGGTTTTCTGGAGCCACAAGTGCTACTTTTGTCCAGGAAGTAGGGACATTTTGTCAGCGCAGAAAGCCATGAGCTGTCTCCTGTAAAATTTTGGTCCAAGGCCATTACCAATGTAATGATGCATGCTGTATTTACATGTCATAGGTATTTCATCTCATTATCTCTAGCCACTTTATCCTGTTCTATAGGGTCGCAGGCAAGCTGGAGCCTATCCCAGCTGACTACAGGCAAAAGGTGGGGTACACCCTGGACAAGTCGCCAGGTCATCACAGGGCATGTCATAGGTATTTATTTATTTATTTATTTATTTATTTATGGGGGGGGAGTGTCTCATCTCATCTCATTATCTCTAGCTGCTTTATCCTGTTCTACAGGGTCGCAGGCAAGCTGGAGCCTATCCCAGCTGACTACGGACGAAAGGCAGGGTACACCCTGGACAAGTCGCCAGGTCATCACAGGGCATGTCATAGGTATTTATTTATTTATTTATTTATTTATTTATGGGGGGAGGGTAATTATATTAATTAATACAAAACACTTTTTCTCCTCAAAGCACATTATTTCACCATTTCTTCTCTCCCTTGTCCTTCAGGGAAAGAGCCTCTCTGCTGGTCTATCTAAAGCAGTACTTCTACTCACTCTTTTTATCCGAGGGGCACTCTTCGCTAGCCTAAAGGCAGCGACCCCAAGTTCTCACTCTTCATTCAAGGTGTAACACACTTCTGCTGGATTATCTAGAAGCCATGCCTCTTAACTGGTCTATACAGAAGCAGCACTTCTACTCACTATCTCGCCATTCAAGGTGCAGGGCACCTCTGCTGGTCTATCTAGAGGCAGCGCTTCTTACCTGGTCTACAGTACATAGAAGCAGCACCGCTACACACACTCTCTCCATTTGAGGAGCAGCATCCTGGGTGGTCTTGAGAGGCAGTGCCTCTATTCACCCTTTCTCCTTCAAGGGGCATCACCTCTCTGCAAATCTTCCTGGGGTAGCACCTCCACTTGCAAAAAAAGGGGGACGACCCCTTTCCTGGTGATCTAAGGGCAGGTGTCTCTAATCACATTGAAATTACCTCTTCTACTGAACGGTGAGCTGCTCTCTTCAACTCAATGAAAATTCCCTCAAAGTCCCTCTAGTCCCTCAAAGTCAAAGTTCCTCTCACACCAGAATCTGGTCTTCCCAGGCAGTCTCCACTCCCAGTAGTAACCAACTCTTTAAGGGTGTGGTGCTGATCTCCATTTTAATAGCCCTCAGCCTCTTGCCTATTGAGGTATTTCACCTGACGTCACAGGGTCACATGACGCCCCAGTGTCCGCCATTTTGAACGTCAAGCTACATACTAACGCTGCAGACAGAGAGGGAGAACCGGCTTGAAAAAAAAACGTGTTACAGACACCTAGAATAGATTAATTTGTCAGTAAGCACTCTATAAATAACCATGGTGTTTGCTTGTTGTGCTGTGGGCTGCCACAACAGACAGGGACAGCGTGCAGGACACTCCTTTTACCGGTTTCTAGTGATGGGAATTTCGGCTCTTTTTCGGGAGCCGGCTCTTTTGGCTCTTCTTACTATAAGGAGCCGGCTCTTTCGGCTCCCAAACGGCTCCTGAGATTTTATTTTTGATTTAATTGCTGCAATTAACTAGTTAATTAATTACATTATTTATATTTTATCAATAGGATGTTTTCCATTTTATTTTTTAGTTTTTGTAGCTGGGCGGCACGGTGGTGTAGTGGTTAGCGCTGTCGCCTCACAGCAAGAAGGTCCTGGGTTCGAGCCCCGGGGCCGGCGAGAGCCTTTCTGTGTGGAGTTTGCATGTTCTCCCCGTGTCCGCGTGGGTTTCCTCCGGGTGCTCCGGTTTCCCCCACAGTCCAAAGACATGCAGGTTAGGTTAACTGGTGACTCTAAATTGACCGTAGGTGTGAATGTGAGTGTGAATGGTTGTCTGTGTGTCAGCCCTGTGATGACCTGGCGACCCGCCTTTCGCCCGTAGTCAGCTGGGATAGGCTCCAGCTTGCCTGCGACCCTGTAGAAGGATAAAGTGGCTAGAGATAATGAGATGAGATGAGTTTTTGTAGCCATTGTAAAGCTTTGTAAAGTATAGCAGTGTAACAATGTTCTAGCTATAGAAATAAAACTTACTTACCAATTAATAAATTATTTTCTCACAAACATAATGCAAAACTGTGTTATATTACCAATATAAAATACACAGCTGATTTTCCCCTCCTCAGGTGCCTCACAGACTCCTCTCCCCTGCGCTCCACAGCTTTAAGCATTACACCAATTTTCGTATTTTCACAGCTGTGAATGACATCAACCAAAAAAAGTAGGCGTACACCATGCTACTTTTTTTCCTTTGAATGGTAATAGACAACACAAAGACGCAATCGGACAGCAACTTTTTTTGTGAAAGTCTCTCTCTCTCTCTCTCTCTCTCTGAGGCACCTAAGGACAAAAAACTAATTCGGCTCCCCAACTCGGCTCCCACCGAAGAGCCGGCTCCCGTCGTTCACTTCAAAGAGCCGGCTCTTTGAACCGGATCGTTCGCGACCGACACATCACTACTGGTTTACTACTGACCCAGACAAGAGGGATTACAGCTGTGAAGAGACAGGATTGGGAGCCAACAGAGTACTCCAGACTTTGCAGTGATCATTTCATTTCAGGTTAGTTTATCAGTTAACACAATTTTGATAAAATATATAGCAAAAAGTAAATGGGTCAGTGTTTGTTAACCCATCTGAGCAGTGAAACAAGGCAGTGTTAATTTGTCTAGGGTTGCATGTAGCAGACATCAGACATAAAACGCAATAACAGAGGCTAGAAAGAAACGGGACACAGAAATAAACAGGGAAATTAAGTAAAAAGAAAGAAAGAAAAAAAAAGAGCGCGGATCTCCAAACACATGAGAAGCCTATCTTACGCACATATCACGCGGACTCCACACCTCCACACATGCATCGCGTCTGAAGTCATAACTCATCAGGGGAAATCGTGTCCGCATTGGCATGTTCAAAAAACAACCTCGCGTCAACAATGATACCACACGCAAGAAAAAAAAACAGTCAGGCTACTCAACAACCAACCTGGCAGCAGCAGTCGTTGTCATGTAAACACAACACTTCGGATATGCAAATGCTTCCCATTACACACGATTGCTATGTCAATAAACATCATTTTGCCAATATTTTAGAGACCCCCCCCCCAACATTTCCCAAATCATGTTTTCAAGGGATCTCATGTCTGTTTCAGGGGATCTCAGATCCCCCGAGTAACAAGACAGTGTTGTGAACATAGCCTACCTTGTACCGTTTCAAACTGCTGGGGTCATCCTTCATCAAACTGTTGACTTCTGTCGACAACCTTAGCTCCATACCAAGGCTGGGTACAGTGTTTGTGATAAAAGACAGATCCAATTTAACATGAATCACAGCTTACTTTCTTGTTAAAATGTGCAAAGGTCTCCACCATCTCATACCGCCTTGCACTGAAGGACTTAGGCGTGCCGTCCAAAATGGCTACGTCACGTGACTTGGTCACGTGGGTGAAATACCTCAATACAGCTAGGGTTACAGTGAGGGGCTGATCCTCTGGTAACCCCGAGAGTTTGACTTCCCCACTTGAATCTGTATTGCAGCATGCCTTGCCAGATGGTACCATTTTTATGATGGTCTTTGGTATGACCCAACCGCAAGTAGAACTCACAATATCCCGGTCAAGAGGCGGACATGCTAACCACTAGGCCAACTCATGGTACTTGAGGTTGAAAGCTGGTCTATAAACCAATTCTAATTGCTATGGCATCTTTTTTGAATGCTGTGCAACACTGTAGGTCTAGGACATCATCAGAGACACTTTATTTTCTCAAAATTTTTCATTCATTCATTATCTCTAGCCGCTTTATCCTTCTACAGGGTCGCAGGCAAGCTGGAGCCCATCCCAGCTGACTACGGACGAAAGGCAGGGTACACCCTGGACAAGTCGCCAGGTCATCACAGGGCTAACACATAGACACAGACAACCATTCACACTCACATTCACACCTACAGTCAATTTAGAGTCACCAGTTAACCTAACCTGCATGTCTTTGGACTGTGGGGGAAACCGGAGCACCCGGAGGAAACCCATGCGGACACGGGGAGAACATGCAAACTCCACACAGAAAGGCCCTCGCCGGCCCCGGGGCTCAAACCCAGGACCTTCTTGCTGTGAGGCGACAGCGCTAACCACTACACCACCGTGCCGCCTCAAAATTTTCAACATCCAAGAAATTTTAAAAATAGTAAATTTTCTATGTGACCTGTTAAACATACTTTCGACTGTGTTTGAGTTAATATCATTAAGCTGGGTTGCCAGTTTTGGGCAAAATTTCCAGCCCAACTATATCTCAAAAACCATCAAAAGAACTAAAACTAACCTTTGGAAAAAGGGAAATGTTTATTGTCTTTTTCAACCCTTGAAGTAAATCTTGCCTGTATGGCTCGCTTTCAATGCTTATTACAGTTTCTATATTTGACCACTAGGTGTTATAATAACTCTATGGAAGCTAAGTGGTACAAGCTCTGCCCTGTGATTGCAATCTTGGAAGAAGAGCAAATACAGCAGTACACTGGCTTTCAACTGCCAAATAAAGTATTTGAAATCATTGGCCACTCAAAAGAGGTCATTAGTATTTCAATTGAATTTAAAAATGGATTGAGTTGTGAATGAGGATTTTATGAAGATTAACACTTGTTAAACAGCTGATATAAACACCAATAAACAGCTACACTTGGATGAGTTGCCATTGCATGAGTTTTTTTCCCCCCGTTAAGTTTTAATGCTGGTTGCAAGGAAAGTGTTTACAAATGCATATCAAAACAAGAAGTTAGGCCAGTCCATAACAGTTCTGTGATATGAAGAGTATGTGAGAAACAGACAGCACAAATTAAAACAACACTAGACCGATAAGATTTGTCAGCAATGGAAGATTACAAGGGAACATTATGTTACAGATAATATAATCACAGAAAGCAAGAACAAGATGACATTTTTCTAACAATGGCATTGAATTGGTAAATGTATTGAAGCTGTGGGCAGCACGGTGGTGTAGTGGTTAGCGCTGTCGCCTCACAGCAAGAAGGTCCGGGTTCAAGCCCCATGGCCAGCGAGGGCCTTTCTGTGCGGAGTTTGCATGGTGTCCACGTGGGTTTCCTCCGGGTGCTCCGGTTTCCCCCACAGTCCAAAGATATGCAGGTTAGGTTAACTGGTGACTCTAAATTGACCGTAGGTGTGAATGTGAGTATGAATGGTTGTCTGTGTCTATGTGTCAGCCCTGTGATGACCTGGCGACTTGTCCAGGGTGTACCCCATCTTTTGCCCATAGTCAGCTGGGATAGGCTCCAGCTTGCCTGCGACCCTGTAGAACAGGATAAAGCGGCTAAAGATAATGAGATGTATTGAAGCTGCTTTACATGTTTTGGTAGTACAAATTAATAACATTTTCACCCTTATACATACAGTGTCCTGCAAAAGTATTCATCCCCCTTGTTGTTTGTCCTGTTTTTTCGCATTACAAGCTGGAATTAAAATGGATTAGGGGGTTAGCACCATTTCATTTACACAACATCCTGACAACTTTAAAGGTGCAAATTGTTGTTTTATTTTGACACAAACAATAATTAAGATGAAAAAAAAACAGAAATCTGGAGTGTGCATATGTATTCACACACGCAATTACAATTACAGCTGCAAGTCTCTTGGACTATGTCTCTATTAGCTTAGCACATCTAGCCGCTGGGATTTTTGCCCATTCCTCAAGGCAAAACTGCTCCAACTCTTTCAAGTTAGATGGGTTGTGTTGGTGTACAGCAATCTTCAAGTTATGCCACAGATTCTCAGTTGGATTGAGGGATTTGATTAGGCTATTCCAAGACATTAAATGTTTCCCTTTAAACCACTCCAGTGTAGCTTTAGCAGTATGTTTAGGGTCATTGTCCTGCTGGAATGTGAACCTTCATCCCAGTCTCAAACCTCTGGCTGAGTCAAACAGTTTTTCCTCTAGAATTGCCCTGTATTTAGTGCCATCCATCTTTTCTTCAGCCCTGACCAGCTTTCCTGTCCCTGCAGATGAAAAATATCTCCACAGCATGATGCTGCCACCACTATGCTTCACTACAGGAATTGTGTTCTCAGGGTGTTGGGTTTGTGCCACACATGGCGTTTTCCATGATGGCAAAAAGATCAATTTTAGTCTCATTTGACCAAAGAATCTTCTTCGATGTGTTTGGGAAGTCTGCCACATGCTGTTGGGCAAACTCCAAATGTGTTTTCTTAAGCAATGACTTTTTTTCTGGCCACTCTTCCATAAAGCCCTGCTCTGTGGAGTGTACGGCTTAAAGTGGTCCTGTGGACAGATACTCCCCTCTCCGCTGTGGATCTTTGCAGCTCCTTCAGCATTATCATTGGTGTCTTTGTTGCATCTCTGATTAATGCCCTCCTTGCCCGGTCTGTGAGTTTTGGTGGGCGGCCTTCTCTTGTCAGGTTTGTAGTGGTGCCATATTCTTTCAATTTTGCTATAAATTGATTTAATGGTGCTCCATGGGATATTCAAAGTTTGGGATATTTTTTATAACCCAACCCTGATCTATACTTCTCCACAACTTTGTCTCTGACCTGTTTGGAGTGCTCCTTGGTTTTCATGTTGCTTGCTTAGTCGTGTTGCAGAGTCAGGGTCTTTCCAGAACAGGTTGATTTATACAGACATCATGCGACAGATCATGTGACACTCTGATTGCACACAGGTGGATCTTAATCAACTAATTATGTGACTTATGAAGAAATTTGTTTGGACCAGCTCTTATTTAGGGGTTTCATATGGAAGGGGGTGAATACCTATACACACTCCAGATTTCTGGTTTTTTTTTATATCTTAATTATTGTTTGTGTCACAGTAAAACAACAATTTGCACCTTTAAAGTGGTAGTCATGTTGTGTAAATCAGATGGTGCTAACCATCTAAAAATCCAATTTAATTCCAGCTTGTAATGCGACAAAACAGGACAAACACAAAGGGGGATGAATACTTTTGCAAGACACTGTATCATATTATGTCATATCAAATATGCTTTTTCCTTTATGTACCAATGCTCAAATCACTTTTTAAGGAACTAAACTATTTTGGGCCACCAAAATCTCACCTTGATGTGAAAGAATACAATCAATAAGACTTCCTAATGTAGGATAATGTATATATCCCCTCTGGTCCAAATTTTTCTTCTTCCTCAAAAATATCATATAATATGTTGCATAAAATTTATTATTTTCCTATATGAATGAATATAATTGTCTCCAGGTGCAAAGTTTTCTTTACCATGTGAAGTGTTGTAAAATGATTAGACAACTTTTAAGTGTTAAAATATTTTTCAGCCAGCAAAACACTAACTGCTGCACTACTACATATGGGCGCTGTGTGAAACAGCTGCCTCTCCAGTAGCTCTGTAGTTTTTAGCTCTTTAAACCTCTTTTTTTCCACCTTTTTTACTTTTTTGCTCTTCTTACGAAGCCATAGTGTGTTTAACTATATAACATGGATATATTTAACTTTAACACGCAACCAGGAGCCAGTTTTCTCACTTATTCGAGAGAGGAGCAGCTGGCCCTGAAAAAAATGGGATGAGCCGGGATACGACACCCCATCCCGGCTGAGCTGAGGAGAAAACCCAGGGGCTGCAAAGCTGGAGCTAAGCTAAAGGCTAGGCTAGCGGACAACCGGCGGCGCTACAAACCATCCATTCCCTCTGTTATCATGGGGAATGTGAACTCGCTGCCGAATAAAGTAGACAAGCTTTCCGCTCTGAACAACCAGCAGATTTACCGGGAGAGCAGCTTGTTTATCTTTACATAGACATGGCTAACATACCTCGTACCGGATGCTAACGTGGACCTGTGGGGATTCACTGCTGTGAGGGCCGACAGAGACACTAACACATGTGGGAAAAGCAAAGGTGGGGACTCATCATTTATGTTAACAATATCTGGTGTAACCCAGGACATATCTCCGTAAAGACAGTTTTATGTTGCCCGGACTTGGAGCTGCTAGCCGTTAGCCTGTGGCCATATTATCTGCCGAGGGAGTTCAGTCACGTGATCACCATCTGTGTTTACATCCCTCCAAGGGCAGACGCAGCCGCTGCATGTGAGAGGATTCACTCTGTCACAGCAAGGCTGTAGACACAGCACCCTGAGGCATTTATGATAATTTCTGGGGACTTTAATCAAGCTACTTTGGACTCTACTTTGGCTGCTTTTTACCAGGCTGTGGATTGTCCAACAAGGAACAACAGGACAATTGACTTGCTGTATGCTAATGTGAGGGATGCATACAGAGTCACACCCCCCACTAGGGAAGTCTGACCACAACCTGGTTCTTCTACAGCCGAAGTACACCCTCCTGGTTCAAAGGCAGCCTGCAACAACTAGCTCCGTCAGGAGGTGGTCCCCTGAAATGGAAGATGCCCTCAGAGACTGCTATGACATCACGGACTGGGATGTGCTGCTTAGCCCACGCTGTGAAGACATAGAGGGGCTGACACACTGTCTGACAGATTACCTCAACTTCTGTGCAGACGTGGTCTCCCCCGCTAAGACTCACATCTGGATAAGGGAAATGGCATAGTGAGGATCCTCTTCTTGGACTTCTCGAGTGCCTTCAACACCATCCAGCCCCTACTGCTTCAGGACAAACTGAACAGGATGCGAGTGGACCCCTGCCTGGTCACCTGGATCTCCAGCTACCTCACTGACAGGCCACAGTACATCAGGCTGAAGGACATCACATCTGACACTGTAATTAGTAGCACTGGAGCACCCCAGGGCATGGTGCTGGCCCCTCTTCTCTTCACCCTGTACACCGCAGACTTCTGCTACAACTCGGAGCTGTGTCACATTCAGAAGTTTGCCGATGACACAGCCATCGTTGGGTGTATCAGTGACAACAAAGAGGAGGGAGTATAGGAGCCTGGTGAGGGACTTTGCTGTGTGGTGCAACAGGAACTATCTGCAGCTCAACACCTCAAAGACCAAGGAGCTGGTCATTGACTTTGGGAGGTCCAGACCAAGGTCACGACCAGTTCCGATCGAGAGAGTCGAGGTGGAGGCTGTGGATTCCTACAAGTACCTCGGGCTGTGGCTGGACAGCAAGCTGAACTGGACTTGCAACACCAATCACTTATACAGGAAGGGACAGAGCAGGCTATACTTCCTTAGGAGGCTGCAGTCCTTTAACATTTGCAGGAAACTCCTGTGGATGTTCTATCAGTATGTGGTCGCCAGTGTCCTGTTTTACACCGTGGTGTGCTGGGGGGGCAGCACATCCAAGAAGGACACATCCAGGCTGGACAAACTGATCAGGCGGGCCGGCTCTGTGGTCAGCATGAAGCTGGACTCTCTGATGACGGTGGCAGAGAAGAGGTCAATGGACAAACTATTGAACATCATGGATGATGCCAGTCACCCTCTGCACACTGTCATCAGCAACCAGAGGAGCCTGTTCAGTGACAGAATGCTCCTTCCCAAGTGCAGGATGAACAGACTCAAAAACTCCTTTGTCAGAGAAGCCACCAGGATCATGTCCGAGCTGTCCTCCAGCATTTGCTGGCCAACCATCTCTATGTGAAGGCAGAGAAGTGTGAATTCCATCAGAGCTGAATCTCCATATTGGGTTATAGCATCAGTGCAGAAGGAGTCAGCATGGATTCTGCCAAGGTATCTGCCGTCACGTCCTGGCCAGCACCCATATCGGTAAAGGACCTTTAGCATTTCTTAGGCTTTGCCAACTTTTATTGCCATTTCATTAGGGGCTTCAGCATGATTGCCGCTCCCCTAATGGCCCTGCTCAAGAAGGGACCCAAGCGTCTTCAATGGAACCCTTCAGCAGAGCAAGCATTCAACTGACTCAAACTCGCTTTTCCTCTGCCCCTGTTCTACAGCATCCTGACCTGACCAAGCCATTCACCATTGAGGTAGATATGTCTGACACAGGACTAGGAGGAATCTTGTCTCAGTGTTTCGGTGAGAAACACAAGCTCCATCCAGTAGCTTTCTTCTCAAGGAAACTCACCTCTGCTGAGAGGAATTATGACGTTGGGAACAGAGAACTGCTCATCATCAAACTAGCCCTCGAGGAGTGGAGACACTGGTTGGAGGGAACTATGCACCCCTTCGTGATTCTGACCGATCACAAGAACCTCAAATATCTTAAGAAGGCTAAGTGCCCATTTGGCTTGACCCATGTCAAGCCAAATGGGCACTTTTCTTCAGTTGTTTTAATTTTACAACCTCGTTCCGCCCTGGCTCAAAGAACAGCAAGGCAGACACCCTATCCCGAACCTTTGACTCATCACATCAAGATTCAGTCACTCACCCTATTCTTCCATCCAATTGCTTTGTACAATCCATTACTTGGGACCTGGACCAAGGAATAAAAACCTCCCAACCACAGACAAGCCCCATTAACCTTCCGCCTGGCCTCCTTTATGTTCCAAAACATCTCCGAGGTCAACTCATCACTTGGGCCCACACATCTCCCACCACAGGACATCCTGGCAGCCAACGAACAAGAATAAGTACTGGTGGGAAAACATGCTCACAGAAATTAACCAGTTCATCACCTCCTGCTCCGAGTGTGCCCAAGCAAAGGTCCCAAGGACCCCGTCCTGCCAGCAAATTGTGTCCCCTCCCAATACCTCAAAGACCCTGGTCCCACCTAGCCATTGACTTCATTACAGACCCCCCCCCCAAGGCAACACCACCATTATGGTAACCATTGACAGATTCTGCAAGTCACTGAAACTCATCCCATTGCCTGGCATCCCCACAGCGTTCCAAACAGCAGAACTGCTTTTCCAACAGGTATTCAGGTACTATGGCATCCCTGAGGACATAGTCAGCGACCGGGGGCCCCAGTTTATCTCACATTTCTGGTCTTGCTTTATGGAATGATTAGGGGTGTCAGTAAGCCTCATGTCTGGTTATCACCCACAATCTAATGGTCAAGTGGAACAGGCCAACCAAGAAATCAGGTGTTTTCTGAGAATCTTCTGTACACAGAACCAGGGGGACTGGGCCTGATTCCTTCTGTGGGCCGAGTATGCACAAAATTCACTCAAACACTCCGCGACTCAACTAACACCTTTCAGTGCATAGTCGGCTACCAGCTGCCCCGTTCCCCTGGGATAACTCACCAACTCAAGTACAAGCAGTGGAGGACTGGTTCTCTTGCAGCCAAGCACTCTGGGAGGAGGTACACCAATGTTTAGAAACTGTTAACGCTAAGTATAAAGAGTATGCAGCCAAACACAGAGGTATCCAGATGTTTCCCCCGGCGACAGGGTATGGGTAGCCACAAGGAACCTCAGAGAACCCAACACCTACCAGAAACTTCAGCCATGTTACATCGGACCATTCAAGGTACTTCGACGCATCAACAAGGTCTCATACAGATTAGAACTTCCCCCTCACAGCAGAATATCCCCCACATTCCATGTCTCCAGTTTGAAACCTGCTATTCTGGACCCTCTTGCCGAGAACACCCCAGTCCAAGAACACCCAGTACTCAACCTAGAAGGTGAGCGCATCTACCAGGTAAACAGAATACTTGATTCCAGATGCAGAAGAGGTCAAATTGAATACCTGGTAGACTGGGAAGACTATGGACCTGGGGAACAAAGCTGAGTAAAAGCTAAGGACATTCTGGACCCTTTGCTCAAACAGGAATTTCATGCTCAACATCTTGACAAACCTGCACCGAGAGGAAGAGGCCAGCCCAGAAAGAATTTAGCTCCCCGGGGGAGCTCCTTGGGGGGGGGGGCATTTCTGTCAGTAAAGCTGTTGAGGAGAACAGCACTAGCCAGACTACAAACATGGACACTCAGAACTACAACTCCCAAAAAGCACAGCGCCCCCTGTCACTGGCTTAGTGATGTCAGCTGTCATTCATTCACTACTCATCAGTCACGCTACTTAAACCTCTCACTTACATACCCTCAGTGCAAAGTATTGCTCTGTGTTTCTCCAGTCCATACCAAGAGTTTCATTTACTGCCTGCCTCTCATATTTCTGACCACCGCTTTACCTCTTTGTTTACGTTACCTGTCTTGCCTTTATTGCTTTGTTTACTGATTGACAGACTCTTGCCTGCTTTCTGACTACACCTCCTGTCTCACGATTTGGCTTTGTTACCAGTTCGCACCCTGCTTTCTCTTGCACATACAGTGGTGCTTGAAAGTTTGTGAACCCTTTAGAATTTTCTATATTTCTGCATAAATATGACCTAAAACGTCATCAGATTTTAACACAAGTCCTAAAAGTAGACAAAGAGAACCCAGTTAAACAAATGAGACAAAAATATTATACTTGGTCATTTATTTATTGAGGAAAATGATCCAATATTACATATCTGTGAGTGGCAAAAGTATGTGAACCTTTGCTTTTAGTATCTGGTGTGACCCCATTGTGTAGCAATAACTACAATTAAACGTTTCCAGTAACTGTTGATCAGTCCTGCACACCAGCTTGGAGGAATTTTACCTCATTCCTCCATACAGAACAGCTTCAACTCTGGGATGTTGGTGGGTTTCCTCACATGAACTGCTCACTTCAGGTCCTTCCACAACATTTCCATTGGATTAAGGTCAGGACTTTGACTTGGCCATTCCAAAACATTAACTTTATTCTTCTTTAACCATTCTTTGGTAGAATGACTTGTGTGCTTAGGGTCATTGTTTTGCTGCATGACCCACCTTCTCTTGAGATTCAGTTCATGGACAGATGTCCTGACATTTTCCTTTAGAATTCGCTGGTATAATTCAGAATTCATTGTTCCATCAATGATGGCAAGCCGTCCTGGCCCAGATGCAGCAAAACAGGCCCAAACCATGATACTACCACCACCATGTTTCACAGATGGGATAAGGTTCTTATGCTGGAATGCAGTGTTTTCCTTTCTCCAAACATAACGCTTCTCATTTAAACCAAAAAGTTCTATTTTGGTCTCATCTGTCCACAAAACATTTTTCCAATAGCCTTCTGGCTTGTCCACGTGATCTTTAGCAAACTGCAGACGAGCAGCAATGTTCTTTTTGGAGAGCAGTGGCTTTCTCCTTGCAACCCCGCCATGCACACCATTGTTGTTCAGTGTTCTCCTGATGGTGGACTCATGAACATTAACATTAGCCAATGTGAGAGAGGCCTTCAGTTGCTTAGAAGTTACCCTGGGTCCTTTGTGACCTCGCCTACTATTACACGCCTTGCTCTTGGAGTGATCTTTGTTGGTCGACCACTCCTGGGGAGGGTAACAATGGTTTTGAATTTTCTCCATTTGTACACAATCTGTCTGACTGTGGATTGGTGGAGTCCAAACTCTTTAGAGATGGTTTTGTAACCTTTTCCAGCTTGATGAGCATCAACAATGCTTTTTCTGAGGTCCTCAGGAATCTCCTTTGTTCGTGCCATGATACACTTCCACAAACGTGTTGTGAAGATCAGACTTTGATAGATCCCTGTTCTTTAAATAAAACAGGGTGCCCACTCACACCTGATTGTCATCCCATTGATTGAAAACACCTGACTCTAATTTCACCTTCAAATTAACTGCTAATCCTAGAGGTTCACATACTTTTGCCACTCACGGATATGTAATACTGGATCATTTTCCTCAATAAATAAATGACCAAGTATAATATTTTTGTCTCATTTGTTTAACTGGGTTCTCTTTATCTACTTTTAGGACTTGTGTGAAAATCTGATGATGTTTTCGGTCATATTTATGGGCAATTCCATGTAAATGTCAACCTCACCATGCAAAAATAAAGCAACATGTAATACATCAAAACCACTCCCAGAGATATCACCTAGGCCTGTATTTTACAGATGTGAATAAGTTGAACCAATTTGTAACCAACCTAATATGTCACTGTCAGTC
This sequence comes from Neoarius graeffei, assembly GCF_027579695.1. Classification (NCBI taxonomy): domain Eukaryota; kingdom Metazoa; phylum Chordata; class Actinopteri; order Siluriformes; family Ariidae; genus Neoarius; species Neoarius graeffei. The sequence continues at coordinate 19,644,793 of NC_083578.1, read as the reverse complement.
TTTCTTTCTTATAATGTAAAACCCAAGCTAAAATCAACTTTGATCATGTACAATTCTATATTATTGCCACAAGCCACAGAAATGTATGCTAAAATCCACAAAACAGCAAAACAATAGCCATCCTAAATATTATTTAAGAACTTTGATAGTTTTAGCTGATATTTAGAGAGTTTTTCAAAGGGTTATGGTGGTTAAATTGCTGATTTTCTAAACGTATGCCATGTCTATTTCAGATGCGTCACATCCATAACAGAATTATGTCACATCCATAACGCTGATTTTTTCTTCCTAGATTCTGCTTGAAATAGAAAATATTTTAAACAAAGGCTTTTTTTATTTTCAGCTAAGACTCCTTTATTAAATGCATTCCTGCATTTGGATATTATGTTTGCAATTTCACAGAGTTTGATGAATATGTGTAGTCACCCTGGAAATGGGGTATTTTTTCCGTCACATCCATAACGCATGTCTTTTTTGGCATTTTCTAGAGTTCTAAATGTACTATGGGAATTCTTTTTTTCCCATGACTTCTCCAATATGAGAGGTCTTAAAAATATACAACAAATTTTAAAATACTGGAAAGGAATAAAAATTAACTAGGTCAGTTGTTGCCATTTTGAGTCCAAATGTCACATCCATAACGCTGGAATTGCTCTTATGCAGAAATATAGAAAATTCTAAAGGGTTCACAAACTTTCAAGCACCACTGTACATCCATAAGTGCCTGCACTCTGACACACTACCCCAAAGTTGATTATTTTCCTGTAACAGCTGTGTTTTATTTCTCTTATACTACAGCAATAATTCCAATATTCAAATGTTTAAATTTGTTAATGACCAAAATATCATATTTTCTGCTTATAGTTACTATAACAACTTCCACTGATTATACTTATTATATTTATACTTATTACTAATAAGTTTAATGCAACTATATGCCTGGAGACAAGTTAGTTCCTGTTATTACTTACATTATAGCAGATATAAACAGAATGTCCTCTCTCCTAAAGACCTTTTGTGTTACAAAAGACTGATACTGAATGCGCTCATGTTGAATATCTACTCACGTGCACTCTGAGCAGCACGCACCTCTAAGACTAAGTACACGCACTTGTCCCGGATTAAAGCACAATCAGCATGCTTTTAAAAGGATGCTGAGAACTCACGCACATTGCAAAGTATTGAGTTCCCTAGTGACTCTTACCGAGTTGGATGTTTATAATGTCTTCCTGGTTTTTGAATCACGTTTTGTATTTTTGGTTTCTGCTTTTGTCTTTTGCCGAGTCTAGTCTGTTTGTGCCTTTGCTTGTCTATTGTTGATGATTTTGCCTGCTGAATTGGATTGTTTCCCTGCATGCTTTTAATACACTCTCTTCTGCACTTACATCCACCTCCACTACCACCCATTACTGACAGAATACTTCACCAAAACATGGATGTAGTGGAAGAGAGCAGGCATGCCGCTCAAGGCTATACCAGGGTTTCAGTTCCTCAGTCGGGATTGGTAATTTTTCTGAGGGGTTAGGGTTGGACATACAGGTACCCTATGATGGAGTGGCATATTCCCCAACTAGGTTCCTGTTACAATGTGTGCTCTTTTATTCAGACCTGGTGGAGCCCAAGCCTTTGGAGCATGTCTGGGTAGGCTACATGATATACTGTCTCACTGAGCGAGCACACCGATGGGCTGAATACCTGCTTAAAGTTGAGAAACCATTGCGCGGAAAGTCCAAGTCGTTCAGTGCTATGTTCATGCACTTGTTCCAGGCTCTAGGGAAGGAAGATCCCCTATAATTTTTTTTGGGGGGGAGGTGATATTCCAGAGGCCAATGCAGAGCAGGAGGCTTTCACTCCAGAGCTCATTCCAGAGGCTGACGCAGAGCAGGAGGCCTTCACTCCAGAGCTCATTCCAGAGGCCAACTTAGAGCAGGAGGCCTTCGCTCCAGAGCTCACTCCAGAGGCTGACGCAGAGCGGGAAGCCTTTGCTCCAGAGCTCACTCCAGGGGCCGATGCAGAGCAGGAGACCTTCACTTCAGAGCTCGCTCCAGGGGCCGATGCAGAGCAGGAGGCCTTTGCTCCAGAGCTCGCTCCAGGGGCTGACGCAGAGCAGGAAGCCTTCGCTCCAGAGCTCACTCCAGGGGCCGACGCAGAGCAGGAGACCTTCACTTCAGTGCTCGCTCCAGGGGCCAATGCAGAGCAGGAGGCCTTCACTCCAGAGCTCACTCCAGGGGCCAACAGGGTGGTCTCAGCTCCAGATTTCAGCAAGAACAAGCTCTTGGACGCACTGCCCAGCTCACCTCGCTGCACGGCCCCAGCTTGGACGACCTCTTTTCTCTGCTGTCAGACATCAAGGATGTCGTTACCTCACTGCCCGGCCCCAGCTTAGACAATATCTTTGCTCTGCCACCGAACATCGAGGACGTTGTCACCCCACCACCAGGCCTTAGCAAGGACGAAACCATTGCTCAAACAAAGCTGATGCTTGTCTCTGAGTGCACATCTAAGCCCATGCCAAAGCCTCTGCCTGTGTCCTCATCCCCACTCAAGGCCCAACCAGAACCCAAACCTCCTCCTAGGCCCATGTTCTGGTGCCACGTCCCTCTCCAGCCAGAGTGGAGTGCTGATGGCATGGTATCCAGTGCCAGATCCTCATCCCCAGGGCCATTCGAGAGGGGTTTTAGCTCCCGGAGGGAGCTCTTTCGCATCTGTGTGCATTCGCACACGCATTGAACATCCACTCACGCATGCATGCTCTGAGCAGCGTGCACTTCTAAGACTAAGTACACGCACCTGTCCCGGATTAAAGCGCAATCAGCACGCGTTTAAAAGGATGCTGAGAACTCATGCACATTGCAAAGTACTGAGTTTCCTAGTGATCTTTACTGAGCTCAATGTTTGTATTGTCTTCCTGGTTTTGACTCGTGTTTTATATTTTTGGTTTCTGCTTTTGCCAAGGCTAGTCTGTTTGTGCCTTGCTCGACCTTTGCTTGTCTACTGTTGATGATTTTGCCTGCTGAATTGAATTGTTTCCCTGCATGCTTTTAGTAAACTCTTCTGCACTTGCATCTGCCTCCACTACCACCCATTACTGATAAACACAAGAGACTTACATTAGTTTTTATTTCTCCGTACAGTCCCCTCTGAAAGTACTAGAGCAGCAAGGCCAATTCTATAGTTTCTGCTGAAGACATTTGGATTTGAGATTAAAAAATGAATGCGACTATGTGAAGATAAGAATTTCAGCTTTCATTTTCTGATATTTACATCTAGATGTGTTACACAACCTAGAACATGGCATCTTTAGTGGAACACCACCCATTTTTTAGGTGAACAAAAATATATGAACAAATAGTCTTAAAGTAAATAACACTTTAATATTTGGTTGCATTCTTCATAACAGTCTTCACAGGTGATACTCAGGGTTCACACTCCATGTTGACATTCAGAGCTGTTAAAGCTGGATTTTTTTTTTTTAGATTTTGATAGCATATGCACTTTTATTTTTACCTGGATCATCACCAATCCTTCACAAAATTTCACAATAGGTGCGAGATGCTGTGACTTTTAGGCTTCTCCAGGTCTCTGTCTAACCATTAGACGACCAGGTGATGGGAAAAGCTGAAAATTGGACTCCGAGACGATGACCTTCTTCCAGTCCTCTACAGTCCAAACCTTATTCAAGATTCAAAGTGTTTGTCATATGCACAGTAAGGAACATGTCCTCCTGCACAATGAAATTCTTAGTTTGCCATCCACCATGAATGCCAAATTACAACAATAAATAGGTGGAAGAAATAATACAAAGTAAAAGAAATATAGTGCAAAATAAAGGTAATATAGTGCAAAATAGGCAGTATAATACAAAATAAGGCAATGATAGAACATAGCAGCGAAAAAGGACAGGAGTGTGCAAACGTGCAAACAAATGTAAACAGTCAAGGGCAGTTTACAAGGAGGTAGTCCATGGTTATAGATTCCTGTCAGCCGTTCCAGGAGTCTGATGGCATTGGGAAAGAAAGAGTTCTTTAATTTAAAAGTTCTACATTTCACACTTCTGTACCTCCGGCCTGAGGGTAGAAGTGTGAACAGTCCATGCTGGGTGTGGGTGGGGTCCTTGAGAATGGAGGCAGCTCTCCTGTGAACTCTGCAGTGGTAGATGCTCTGCAGAGAGAGCAGTGGAGTTCTGGTGATCCTCTCAGCAGTCTTCATCACTCTCTGTAGGCATTTGCAGTCCATAGCAGTAGTGCTGCCATACCACACAGTGATGCAGCTGGTCAGGATGCTCTCAATCGCGCAGCTGTAGAAGTTGCTGAGGATCTTGGGTGACATACCAAACTTCCTCAGCCTCCTCAGAAAGTACAGCCACTGTTGAGCCTTCCTAACCAGCTGTGTGGTGTTAGGTGTCCATGTGAGGTCCTCACTGATGTGAACACCTAGATATTTGAAGCTGATCACCCTCTCCACCTCAAGCTCCTGGATGAACAGTGGCTGATGAGGTCTCCTCTCCTTCCTCACGTCCACGATCATCTCTTTCATCTTGTCTGTGTTGAGGGTGAGGTTGTTGTCCTCACACCATGACACCAGACTGGCCACCTCCCTCCTGTAGACCACTTCATCTCTGCTAGTGATGCCTCTCATCACTACGGTGTCGTCCACGAATTTCAGGATGATGTTGTCCTTGCAGGAGGTGACACAGTTGTGGGTGAACAGGGTGTAGAGGATGGGGCTGAGGGCACATCCCTGTGGGGTACCAATGTTTGTGATAACGCTAGCTGAAGTCCTATTACTAATCCTGACAGTCTGGGGCCTGCCAGTCAGGAAATCGAGGAACCAGTCACAGAGGGTGGGGTGCAAACCAAGTGTGGACAGTTTATGGGTGAGTTTGTGGGGGATGACCATGTTAAAGGTGGAGCTGTAGTCAACAAAGAGCATTCTGAAGTAGGAGTCTTTTGTTTTCCAGGTGGGAGAGAGAATAATGGAGGGCAGCAGCAATGGCGTCTGAGGTGGACCTGTTGGGCCTGTAGGCATATTGCAGGGGGTCCGGTATACTGCTCTGAATGTGGGCCAGTATCACTCTCTCAAAGCACTTTGAGATGATTGGAGTGAGTGCTATTGGCCTGTAATCATTCAGGCAGGTAGGTGGGCTTTTCTTGGGATGATGGTTGTGGTCTTGAAGCAGGAGGGAATGGTGCTCTGGCTGAGGGAAAGGTTGAAAATAGCGGTGAAAACATCAGCCAGCTCATTGGCACATGCTCTGAGGGCTTGCCCAGGGATGTTGTCTGGTCCTGCTGCCTTCCTGGGGTTGATCTTCCTCAGAGCTTTGTGTACCTGGCCTGATGAGACTGTTGGTGGAGGGGGGGGTTGGGTGGTCCAGGTGTGTGTGTGTGTGTGTGTGTGTGCCTCCTCTCTATGCTGTAGCTAGAGGTCTCAAAATGGGTGTAAAAAGTGTTGAGGTCATCCAGCAGGTTGTCTGTGGAGCTGATGGTGCTGGTGGTGGTCCTGTAGTCTGTGATGTGCTGCAGGCCTTGCCACATCTGCCCAGGGTCAGCAGTAGAATAGAAGCTGTCCAGCTTCTCTCTGTACTGCCTCTTGGCCGCTGTTATGATCTTTAGCAAACTTCAGCCTGGTTCTTCTTTCTTCTTTGCTTCTCATTGATGAAGGGCTTCTTTCTAACTTTGCATGACTTCAACCTGCCCGGAGGAGCTGGTTTCAAACCGTCCTTGCTGTGCACTTAACCCCAACTACCATTTGCCATTCTTTCTGTAGATCACTTGATGTTATCCTATGGTTGTTGAGTGACATCCAAAGGAGCTGATGATCATCCTAGTCAGTGAAGAGTCGTTTTTGCCCTCTGCCAGTCTGTAACTGTTGTCCCCAATGTCTGCTGCTTGTCCCTCTTTTTTTTTTTTGTACCTTTCCCTCCTTATTCCTAACATTATTTAATTACTTTGACCGTTAAATTATTGATTGTGACTTTGATTTGTAATTTTTTACTTTAATATGTACATCTATGGAAAAAAATTAAGAGATCAGTTTTAATTGTGGTCACCATGATGGTATTACACAAGTCAAATACTGTATTGGAGCTCAATATTAGCTGATCTCATTTATTAGATGTATGACAGAGAGAAAGACTCACATTTAGACACAGGTGTACACAATATTCAGGTATTTATAGGTGCCATAGCAGGGGTCAGAGAAGAAATTATTTGTTGCAGGCACCTCCCAGCTGCTCTGTCCTTCACATCTGCAAAACAACATGTTTTCATTTAAATTGTATCCATATATACTAGTAATGTATTTTAATGATAACAGGCACGTATAGTAATAATAAAAGGTTACATTTCATTTAGTGAGTCTATTATCTTGCTACAATTTTATGAAATCCATCAGGTGTATTTAGTGGACAAATACTATGAAAATTTAGCACAAAATATACCACAAAACCCAAATAATACGTTCAATAAAAATGTTCAGTTATTTTTCATGAAATTGATATTTTATCTTTAATCTAGATTATTTCACGTCAAGTACTTGTGTGAAAGGTATTTTATGTGCAGAACTAGAACTATTATGTCCCTTCTTGTTTTTACTGCTATTGACAGAATAACTCAAGGGAAGCCAGCTTTCTCCCCAGTGGCCTCTCTTCAGTCTGAAAAGGACTGAGACTGGATTTTAAATTTGCTACCATGCAGATGTGACGGTGACTGAATTTTGGTGGTGGTGGTGGTGTACTTAATATTTGCATGTTATATAATCACCAGCTGTAATGATTTTATTTCTGAAGTTTACTTATCTGCGAGTTGATTGCGCAATAAAGTACAGTATCCTCTAAATGCAAACATAACACAGATGAGACTTGTGAGTTCATGAATTTACTGTCTAATCTGTGATTCAATATGCATATCAAACACAGTGCTCAAGCAGACAGGTGCAAAACGTTATCGAAAGGCAGAATACAAGTAAAAAGTCTGAGGTTGTTATACAAGCAGTCGCAGTTAAGAGATCAGCAAATTACACACATTAGGTTATTGTGGTGGCGTTGCAAAGGCAATTCATGTCAAGGGTTCAATAAAAATATATTTTTTAAAAAAGAGAATTTTTCCCCTTTTTTCTTGGCAAATCAACTTCAATTCTCCATGGTTACAAGGGTCCATCTCTGATGGACTCATATTTTCAAAGTCCTTCATAAATCTTCAGTGATATTCAAGTCAGGAGCAAGGATTCTTCTCTAGAGTTATTTTGGTTGTGTGATTCCCTTAATGCACATCCCTTGCCTGATTTGCAATGCGCAAATGCAATGTGTAAATTGTGCAGCAGATGCAGGTTAGGTATCAATGATGCTGCCTGATCTTTATCACGCGTATGTTAACAGTTTACAGCTCTAGTCAATCCTGCAACTCTCTTCAAGTGACTGCTGGCTTCTCCCTTGCGTTCCTTATCATAAGTGTGGGCATGCACTGTAAAGTCTTGTGTAGTAGATTTGTCCAAGGACAATTAGTAGTGGATCCAAAAACTTTCCACCTGCATATTATCAAGCTAATTCTACAGACTGGATTGTGCCTGTACTGACAAGGTCTTTGTTATGGCTCTGTAGCTTTTTCCACTTAAGTGTTGTTTAATAATGTTGTCCTTGAGAACTTTCAGTAGCTCCTTCATTTTCACCACAACTGCAACTTGTGAAATCTTCCCAACCACTGGCAATGTCTTTTATCTTTTCAGATGAAACCAGGCAATTTACATGAGAAAATTTGTGCAGGATTTATATCTCGATTTATATCTTGAGATTAATTTATGTTTCTATCACACACACACGCATACACTCACCGGCCACTTTATTAGGTACACCCATACGCCTGCTGTTTTATTCAGTTATCTAATCAGCCAATCCCTTGACAGCAGCACAATGCATAGAATCATGCAGATACAAATCAAGAACTTCAGTTAATGTTCACTTCCAACATCAGAATGGGAAAAATTACAATAAAGTGTGACTTTCACTGTGGTATGGGTGTTGGTGTCAGATGGGCTGGTTTGAGTATTTCAGAAACTGCTGATCTCCTGGGATTTTCACACATGACAGTCTCTAGAGTTTACACAGAATGATGTGAAAAACAAAAAAAACATTGTGTGAGCAACAGTTCTGTGGGTGGAAACGCCTTGTTGATAAGAGAGGTCAGAGGAAAATGGCCAGATTGGTTCGAGCTGCCAGGAAGGCTATAGCAACACATATAATCATTCTTTACAACCGTGCTGAGCAGAAAAGCATCTCAGCATGCAACAGCAGAAGATCACATTGGGTTCCACTCCTGCAGCCCAGACCAGGAATCTTAGAATCAAGAACAAGTTCCCATTAAAGTGGCCGGTGAGTGTATATTTATCATTTGCATACAAATATCAATTGGTTTACTTTCTTTACTGACACAGATGAAAATGAAAACACTGCATTCAACAAAGCTCAGCTTTGGAAAGGGAAGAGAGATAAGACGGTGCACATAACCACCATGCCATCCTTTGAATTGACTAACAATTCTCTCACGAATTTTGGCACAAAGGAATGGGCCCCAACCCATCCTTGTTTGCAAAGACTGATCCTTTGGTACATGCTCCTTTTATACCTAATCATGTTACCAATTAACCTGCTTAAGGCCCAGTCACACAGCCGATCACGCATAAATCACGTATAAATCACGTATAAAGTTGGCTTGTGCGTGATTGTCAGTGGAGAAATTGACCATTTTTTGGGGGTGTGCATGGTCGAAAATCACCGATTAATTGCGCATGAACTATGTACAAATCACTTACAATCACTTACAAATCACGCACATCAGCGCATAGGGTCAAAAGAGGGACAATTTCTGGTTTTTATTGACGAACACTCCACGCATAAACTGCGTATGAACCACGTATAAGCACGCATGAACCGCACACTAGCACTGATGAACGACGCATAGAGCGCGCATGGATCAAGTGTTTTATGCGTTAATACTTTTTTGTCAGTGATTGTCAGTGGATATCAGTGAAATGTACGTGTTACTACAGCGAGACATGCGTGATATGTGCGTTATTCATCAGTGAAAAGTCATCGACGTGCGCGGTAGCGGTAAATTTCTTGCGATCAACCACTAACGGTCCACGCATATGTCGCGCATTGTCCGCGTCAGAACTACGGCAAAGGACGCACGAATTACGTTAAACGGCGCACAATCGCGCATACTTGTGCGTGATCAATATTTTTGAGCAGCTCAAAACCTGGAATCGCGTACAAACCCGATTCGTCGAACATCCACTGACAACTACTGATGCTCCACGTCAAAAAAACTTATGAATTACGCACAGCACTGATGAATCGTGCACGACTCGAAATTTATGCGCAATTCATGCGTAAATCGTAAGTTTTGGCTGTGTGACTGGGCCTTTACTGTGGAATCTTCCAAAATGGTGTTATATGAATATCCTACAAACATTTCAGTCTTATTTTGCCTCTGTCCCAACTTCTTTTTTTTGAGTGTGCTGCAGGCATTAAATTCTAACTTTGTTTAAATTTACAAAATACAATTAAGTTGGTCACTAAAACTGAGTGGCATGGTGGTGTAGTGGTTCGCACTGTCACCTCACAGCAAGAAGGTCCTGGGTTTGAGCCCAGTGGCCGAGGAGGGCCTTTCTGCGTGGAGTTTGCATGCTGTGTCTGTGTGGGTTTCCTCTGGGTGCTCCGGTTTCCCCTGCAGTCCAAAGGCATGCAGGTTAGGCTAATCGGTGGCTCTAAATTGACCATAGGTGTGAATGGTTGTCTGTGTCAGCCCTGCGATGACCTTGCGACTTGTCCCCTGCCTCTCACCCATAGTCAGCTGGGATAGGCTCCAGCTTGCCTGCGACCCTGTAGGACAGGATAAGAGGCTACAGATAATGGATGGATGGTCACTAAAACTACTGAAAATCTTTTTTTTGTATTTTCATCAGTTAAATAAAGGTTCACGTCAATGAACAAATCAAAGATTTTTGTTTTCATTGCATTTTGGAAAAATATCCCAACTTTTCTGTTAATGGGGTTCGTACATACAACTAATATAACCATATGGGCTCAGGAGTATTTTGGCAAACTTTTGTCAAGTGCTATAATATGGAGTTACATCCACAACTGCCAGTTGAAACTTTACTGTGCAAAAAAAAAAAAAGCCTTATGTTAATTGTTCCCAGAAGTGCCGTTGACTTCTCTGGGCTGATTTCCCGCCAAAAAACCCAAGATGTTACATGTGATACCATCGGACAAAGGTCTCTATACATCAATGAACTTGCATGCAAAAATATTGAAACATTAATAGAAAACATCCCTCCAAATGTCAGGTTACTTCAATGTATACAAAAGATTTCCTTCTTTCTAAAGTAAATCAGTTACCTTTCTACAATTACATGCAACTCAGACTCCAAAAATATTAAGACACTCTGTTAAATGTAAATAGAAACAGAATGCAATGATTTGCAAATCCTTTTTGACATATATTCAATTGCATACAATACAAAAACAAGATATTTAATGTTTAAACTGTTAAATTTATTGGGTGTTTTGGTTTGTTTTTTTTTTTTTTGTAAATATACATGAATTCTAAATTTGGTGACTGCAACACATTCCAAAAAGTTGGGACAGCGACATGTTTACCACTGTGTTACATCACCATTTCTTTTAACAACACAAAATAATTATTTGGGAACGAAGGACACTAATTGTTGAAGGGTTTTTTTTTTCCATTCTTGCCTTGATATACAATTTCAGTTGCTCAACAGTCTGGCGTCTTGTATTTTGCGCCTCATAACGCACCACACATTTTCAATGGGAGTCAGGCCAGATTAGCACCCGCACATTTTTACTATGATGCTGCTGTAACAAATGCAGAATGTAGTCATGCTAGAAAAAGGGTACCTGTCTTTAGGACTTTTATATCAAGTGCTACTGATACGCTTAATGGCATTTAGCACTCTGTTTTCATTCTTTGCACTAATCTGGAACCGTGTATCCTGACACATTGCCTCTTTGCATATTTGTACTTTCCATTTCCTTTTTTGCTGATGTTCTTGATGTGGTCCTTTGTATTTGTCATTATGCTGCATAACAAATTTCCCCTAATGGGACAATAAAGAGGACCTGGACCTGAAAGTAGGGACATCCCTGAAACTGATGCTGTCTGGATGGCAGCATATGTTGCTCCAAAACTTGTATGTACCTTTCAGCATTAATAGTGCCTTCACAGATGTGTGATTTACCCATTCCATGGGCACGAAACCCCACACACACACTATCTGAGATGCTGGCAGATCTTTGTACTTTGTACTGTTAACAATCTGGATGGTCCTTTTCCTCTTTTGCCTGGGGAACACAACATCCATGATTTCCAAAAACAATTTAAAATGTGGACTTGTCAGACCACAGCACACTTTTCCAGTTTGCGCCAGTTCATCTCAGATGAAACTGGGCCCAGAGAATTTGGTGGCATTTCTGGATGTTGTTGATATATGGCTTTTGATTCGCATGGTAGATGCAGCGATGAACTGTGTTTGATGACAACAGTTTTTCAAAGTGATCCTAAACCCATGTAGTAATGTCCTTTATACAATTTATACAAGGTTTTCGGCCTTGCCCCTTATGTGCAAATATTTCAATAGAATGTAGAAAATTTTTGATGATTTTACAGCTTGTCGATTGTGAAAGCCCTAAATTCCTTGCAATACATGAGAAATGTTGTTATTAAACTGTTGGACTATTTGCCAATGTAGTTTTTCACAAAGTGGTGAACCTCTCCCCATCCTTCCTTGTGAATGACTCAACCTTTCCAATTCCAAACAGGTGTTTTTTGAGCGTTCCGTAACTTTCCCAGTGTTTTTTCTTTTTTTTTTCCCGTCCCAACTTTGTTTTCAAGCATGTTTGTATTTTAATTGACAGCTGGTGCCAATCTGTCTGTACTCCATGTGTACATTTTCTGATTAAGTCAAGGCCAGGTGCAGATAAACAGATGGTGATGAGAGCTTCATGGTGTTACATTTCACCGAGATGTCAAATAAAATTTATACACAAATGTTTATTTCTAAACTGACCTGATAGCAATGAACATTATTTAGTTGAGGATTTTACTTTCCTAACTTTATTCAACTAGAATATATCATCATTCTTGATCATTTAGTGAAGTATGGACTCACATTACTTGAATTACAGGTGACAACATCTATAATTTAGTCAAAGCATATATATACAGTGGTGCTTGAAAGTTTGGGAACCCTTTAGAATTTTCTATATTTCTGCATAAACATGACCTAAAACATCATCAGATTTTCACACAAGTCCTAAAAGTAGATAAAGAGAACCCAGTTAAACAAATAAAACAAAAATATTATACTTGGTCATTTATTTATTGAGGAAAATGATCCAATATTACATATCTGTGAGTGGCAAAATTATGTGAACCTTTGCTTTCAGTATCTGGTGTGACCCCCTTGTGCAGCAATAACTGCAACTAAACGTTTCCGGTAACTGTTGATCAGTCCTGCACACCGGCTTGGAGGAATTTTAGCCCATTCCTCCATATAGAACAGTTTCAACTCTGGGACGTTGGTGGGTTTCCTCACATGAACTGCTAGCTTCAAGTCCTTCCACAACATTTCGATTAGATTAAGGTCAGGACTTTGACTTGGCCATTCCAAAACATTAACTTTATTCTTCTTTAACCATTCTTTGGTAGAACGACTTGTGTGCTTAGGGTCATTGTCTTGCTGCATAACCCACCTTCTCTTGAGATTCAGTTCATGGACAGATGTCCTGACATTTTCCTTTAGAATTCACTGGTATAATTCAGAATTAATTGTTCCATCAATGATGGCAAGCCGTCCTGGCCCAGATGCAGCAAAACAGGCCCAAACTATGATACTACCACCACCATGTTTCACAGATGGGATAAGGTTCTTATGCTGGAATGCAGTGGTTTCCTTTCTCCAAACATAATGCTTCCCATTTAAACCAAAAAGCTCTATTTTGGTCTCATCCATCCACAAAACATTTTTCCAATAGCCTTCTGGCTTGTCCACATGATCTTTAGCAAACTGCAGACGAGCAGCAATGTTCTTTTTGGAGAGCAGTGACTTTCCTTGCAACCCTGCCATGCACACCATTGTTGTTCAGTCTTCTCCTGATGGTGGACTTATGAACATTAACATTAGCCACATTAGCCAATGTAAGAGAGGCCTTCAGTTGCTTAGAAGTTACCCTGGGGTCCTGTGTGACTTTGCCGACTGTTACACGCCTTGCTCTTGGAGTGAACTTTATTGGTCGACCACTCCTGGGGAGGGTAACAATGGTCTTGAATTTCCTCAATTTGTACACAGTCTGTCTGACTGTGGATTGGTGGAGTCCAAACTCTTTAAAGATGGTTTTGTAACCTTTTCCAGCCTGATGAACATCAACAATGCTTTTTCTGAGGTCCTCATAAATCTCCTTTGTTCATGCCATGATACACTTCCACAAACGTGTTGTGAAGATCAGACTTTGATAGATCCCTGTTCTTTAAATAAAACAGGGTGCCCACTCACACCTGATTGTCATCCCATTGATTGAAAACACCGGACTCTAATTTCACCTTCAAATTAACTGCTAATCCTAGAGGTTCACATACTTTTGCCACAGATATGTAATATTGGATCATTTTCCTCAATAAATAAATGACCAAGTATAATATTTTTGTCTCATTTGTTTAACTGGTTTTTCTTTATCTACTTTTAGGACTTGTGTGAAAATCTGATGATGTTTTAGGTCATATTTCTGCAGAAATATAGAAAATTCTAAAGGGTTCACAAACTTTCAAGCACCACTGTATATACATATATGTTTCGTATTTTAGATTGTTCATAGTAGCCACTGTTTACCTTGATGACGCTTTGCACAATATTGGCATTATCTTAACCAGCTTCTATGGACCTATTTGACAACTTAAGTAATCCATATTATGTCAAGAACCACTCAACTAAGTAAAGAGAAATGACAGTCCATCATTACTTTAAGATATGAAATGTTTTTTAATTCCTAAAAATAAAGACAAAACACTGATTTATTGTGTCCAAATTTTTAGGCAAAGATACGAAGTTTATCTTCAAGTGGTGTAATATAATTTTCAACATGAGAAGATAAACTTCATATCTTTGCACCACCATGTAATGTTCTTTATATTATATGGACACATTCACAAACAGAAACTACCCAACTTAATCAAAACAATTCATTGATTTCCTCATGAGTGACATATTGGTGATTATTATACATACAGGACACTTTTTCCATGGAATAAAAACGCATTCTATTCCCTTCTAGCAGGTTTCATTTGTTTCGTTCAATAGCATGCAATATTATTAGCATATCACTTATCCTACATGTATTACACCACTCTACCCAATGGAGAATGAGCGTTGAATATGGTTTACAATATTGCATGTTGTCAAGACAACATGACGTCACCTATTGGAGCTGATGCGAATATCCAGTGAGAAAGTTTTCTGCTGCGCATATGGAGAAGCATTGCTTTGTCTGCTGGGAAAAAGAAAGATGCCTTGAACACCCGAAAGGCTACCAAACCTTCAATAGATATTCTTGACATATATTGACAAGAGAAAAACATACCAACAGACATCAAAAAACTGGAAAAGAGACATGTTGGAGATGTAAAACTTACACACTAGTGAATGACTGTGACAATTTGTCAACAAACATGAGTGCCAGGTTTGCTTCATTAGAAACGGAAGATTGAGAGAGAATTTTGGCTGTCAGGTTGCTCCGTTGTGCGTAGTTGTGTTGTCGATGTTGATTTTAAAAGTAATTAAGTAAATTACACAGGGAAATTAATGCTTAAATCTGAGTGAAAAATACTGTGGCAAGCCTGCGTGGATGAAGAGTCTGGAGACAGAAATCTTAGTTTCTCGGTCGTTAGCCTGTGCTACTTGCTCTCAATAGCACTGGCTTGCCTGCTTTATTAGCATTCGCTAACACTACTGATGAATGCTACACCGGCTGGAAGGTGACTTTACTGCTGTGCTGACAGTGCAGAGTCGCGGGTAAGCTAGCACTAGCCTTCGAAAATGCTGATATGTTGATATGAAGAGAGTGTGCATGTATAATAATAATAATAATAATATTGGCTGGCTTTTTCCATGTTTTATCAGATATATTCCATACAGTGGTGCTTGAAAGTTTGTGAACCCTTTAGAATTTTCTATATTACTGTATAAATATAACCTAAAACATCATCAGATTTTCACACAAGTCCTAAAAGTAGATAAAGAGAACCCAGTTAAACAAATGAGAAAAAAATATTACACTTGGTCATTTATTTATTGAGGAAAATGATTCAATATTACATATCTGTGAGTGCCAAAAGTATGTGAACCTCTAGGATTAACAGTTAATTTGAAGGTGAAATTAGAGTCAGGTGTTTTCAATCAGTGGGATGACAATCAGGTGTGAGTGGGCACCCTGTTTTATTTAAAGAACAGGGATCTATCAAAGTCTGATCTTCACAACACATGTTCGTGGAAGTGTATCATGGCATGAACAAAGGAGATTTCTGAGGACCTCAGAAAAAACATTGTTGATGCTCATCAGGCTGGAAAATGTTACAAAACCATCTCTAAAGAGTTTGGACTCCACCAATCCACAGTCAGACAGGTTGTGTACCAATGGAGGAAATTCAAGACCATTGTTACCCTCCCCAGGAGTTGTTGACCAACAAAGATCACTCCAAGAGCAAGGCGTGTAATAGTCGGTGAGGTCACGAAGGACCCCAGGGTAACTTCTAAGCAACTGAAGGCCTCTCTCATATTGGCTAATGTTAATGTTCATGAGTCCACCATCAGGAGAAGACTGAACAACAATGGTGTGCATGGCAGGGTCACAAGGAGAAAACCACTGCTCTCCAAAAAGAACATTGCTGCTCGTCTGCAGTTTGCTAAAGATCACGTGGACAAGCCAGAAGGCTACTGGAAAAATGTTTTGTGGACGGATGAGACCAAAATAGAACTTTTTGGTTTAAATGAGAAGCGTTATGTTTGGAGAAAGGAAAACACTGCATTCCAGCATAAGAACCTTATCCCATCTGTGAAACATGGTAGTGGGAGTGTCATGGTTTGGACCTGTTTTGCTGCATCTGGGCCAGGACGGCTTGCCATCATTGATGGAACAATGAATTCTGAATTATACCAGCGAATTCTAAAGGAAAATGCCAGTACATCTGTCCATGAACTGAATCGCAAGAGAAGGTGGGTCATGCAGCAAGACAACGATCCTAAGCACACAAGTCATTCTACCAAGGAATGGTTAAAGAAGAATCAAGTTAATGTTTTGGAATGGCCAAGTCAAAGTCCTGACCTTAATCCAATCGAAATGTTGTGGAAGGACCTGAAGCGAGCAGTTCACGTGAGGAAACCCACCAACATCCCAGAGTTGAAGCTGTTCTGTACGGAGGAATGGGCTAAAATTCCTCCAAGCCGGTGTGCAGGACTGATCAACAGTTACTGGAAATGTTTAGTTGCAGTTATTGCTGCACAAGGGGGTCACACCAGATACTGAAAGCAAAGGTTCACATACTTTTGCCACTCACAGATATGTAATATTGGATCATTTTCCTCAATAAATAAATGGCCAAGTATAATATTTTTGTCTCATTTGTTTAACTGGGTTCTCTTTATCTACTTTTAGGACTTGTGTGAAAATCTGATGATGTTTTAGGTCATATTTTTGCAGAAATATAGAAAATTCTAAAGGGTTCACAAACTTTCAAGCACCACTGTATATCGGATATACTTCATACACACACATACTGTGTGTGTGTGTGTATATATATATATATATATATATATATATATATATATATATATATATATATATATACAGTATTATATAAAGTACCAGCCAAAAGTTTGGACACACTTTCTAATTCAACATATATGGACACAAGTGTTTTATTGGGAAATACGCCACTTGTATTTTTCATACGAGTGACATTCGGGACATGGAGAATCAAAACTGTAACATAAATCTCTATATGTCACTCGTGAGGAAATCAATGAATTGTTTTAATAAATTTGCGCCCTTTTTGTTTGTGAATGTGTTGATATAATAAAAAGAAAATCATGGATTGGCTTGAAGATATGAAGTTTATCTTCTTGTGTTGAAAAACTCGCATTTTTCATACAAAATACATGGCGGATCTGAGTGACATATTTTCCTATATTTCACTCCGATGACGTCACTCCGAATGTTTTCCCACTGACTTGATGCGCATTGTAAAAATTGTGAATGGGTTCAAAATTAAAATTTTGTTTTTGTGGATGTGTCCACAAGATATGAAGTTTATCTTGTCATTTTGAAAAGTCAGACAAATATATATATTCATCACTCAAATATAAACATTGTATCTAGATTAGATTAGATTAGATTAGATTAGATTAGATTAGATTAGATTAGATTAGATTAGATAAAACTTTATTGATCCCTTTGGGTGGGTTCCCTCAGGGAAATTAAGATTCCAGCAGCATCATTACAGATAAACAGAGAAAATAAATAGAGAAAACTTCTAGATAAGGGGCGGCACGGTGGTGTAGTGGTTAGCGCTGTCGCCTCACAGCAAGAAGGTCCTGGGTTCGAGCCCCGGGGCCGGCGAGGGCCTTTCTGTGCGGAGTTTGCATGTTCTCCCCGTGTCCGCGTGGGTTTCCTCCGGGTGCTCCGGTTTCCCCCACAGTCCAAAGACATGCAGGTTAGGTTAACTGGTGACTCTAAATTGACCGTAGGTGTGAATGTGAGTGTGAATGGTTGTCTGTGTCTATGTGTCAGCCCTGTGATGACCTGGCGACTTGTCCAGGGTGTACCCCGCCTTTCGCCTGTAGTCAGCTGGGATAGGCTCCAGCTTGCCTGCGACCCTGTAGAAGGATAAAGCGGCTAGAGATAATGAATGAATGAATGAACTTCTAGATAAATTAAAATAAATTATTTACATATACAAATATAAAAAGAATAAGATATGGGGGGGCGGCACGGTGGTGTAGTGGTTAGCGCTGTCGCCTCACAGCAAGAAGGTCCGGGTTCGAGCCCCATGGCCGGCGAGGGCCTTTCTGTGTGGAGTTTGCATGTTCTCCCCGTGTCCGCGTGGGTTTCCTCCGGGTGCTCCGGTTTCCCCCACAGTCCAAAGACATGCAGGTTAGGTTAACTGGTGACTCTAAATTAACCGTAGGTGTGAGTGTGAATGGTTGTCTGTGTCTATGTGTCAGCCCTGTGATGACCTGGCGACTTGTCCAGGGTGTACCCCGCCTTTCGCCCGTAGTCAGCTGGGATAGGCTCCAGCTTGCCTGCGACCCTGTAGAACAGGATAAAGCGGCTAGAGATAATGAGATGAGATGAAGATATGGGGGGAAGGAGGGGAAAAAAGGGGGCAGTGGCAGGAGAGATATTGCACTTTATATTGCACATTATATTGCACATTGTCTTCGCGCAACTGTGTAATATCCTCTATGTATATAATACAATTGTGTCTTAAAAGTCCATCATCAACACTTCTCCAATGATTTTGCATAATATTGCAGCAGAGGTTTGCAGAGAGTCAGCTTGGTTATTGGTTATGAGGATGTCAGTATTGGATCAGTATCAGTGTGTGATTCGTGAACATCCTGAATTCTGCATTGTTTTCACAAATCCAACACTGCTTAAATCCCCCCCATAAACTCTATAGACTACTTACGGGCCTTGATACAGTCATAAGTGGTGTTGTAGTACTTCTAGGTTCCTTTAGGGATCAGGGGCGCCTAATAAATCCGTCTTTAACTGACAGATTTTTAGTCCATTACATCTGTTTGGGATAAAAAGACCAAATGCTCTCACCAAGGTTATCATGTTGGGTTATTTGCAATTTATCTGCAGTTCAAACTCTGTCATGTAGAAATCCATTCATTTCAATTCATCACACAGGAAATATAAAAATGCAGCTGTATATTCAAGTACTGCAAAGAAAAAAAAAAACAATGTCCATATAAGGTTATCCATATAAGGAAATATAGAAAATTCTAAAGGGTTTAAAATTTTGTAAGTTTGCCCACTGGCAAAGATATGAACAGTCTATAATTTTAAGGGTAGGTTTATTTTAACAGTGAGAGATAGAATATCAAAAAGAAAATCCAGAAAATCACATTTTATAAAATATATAAATTGATTTGCATTTCATTGAGTGAAATAAGTATTTGATCCCCGACCAACCATTAAGAGTTCTGGCTCCCACAGACCAGTTAGACACTCCTCCTAATCAACTCATTACCTGCATTAAAGACAGCTGTCTTAAATTGACACCTGTATAAAAGACACCTGTCCACAGAAACAATCAATCAATCAGACTCCAACCTCTCCAACATGGGCAAGACCAAAGAACTGTCTAAGGATGTCAGGGACAAGATTGTAGAGCTGTACAAGGCTGGACTGGGCTACAAAACCATAAGCAAGAAGCTGGGTGAGAAGGAGACAACTGTTGGTGCAATAGTTGGAAAATGGAAGAAATACAAAATGACCATCAATCGACCTCGGTCTGGGGCCCCACGCAAGATCTCACCTCGTGGGGTATCAAGGATCACGAGAAAGGTGAGAGATCAGCCTAGAACTACATGGGAGGAGCTTGTGAATGATCTTAAGGCAGCTGGGACCACAGTCACCAAGAAAACCATTGGTAACACATTACACCGTAATGGATTAAAATCCTGCAGTGCCCGCACGGTCCCCCTGCTCAAGAAGGCACATGTGCAGGCCCGTCTGAAGTTTGCCAATGAACACCTGAATGATTCTGAGAGTGATTGGGAGAAGGTGCTGTGGTCAGATGAGACCAAAATCGAGTTCTTTGGCATTAACTCAACTCGCCGTGTTTGGAGGAAGAAAAATGCTGACTATGACCCGAAGAACACCATCCCCACTGTCAAGCATGGAGGTGGAAACATTATGCTTTGGGGGTGTTTCTCTGCTAAGGGCACAGGACTACTTCACTGCATCAACGGAAGAATGGATGCGGCCATGTACTGTAAAATCCTGAGTGACAACCTCCTTCCCTCTGCCAGGACACTGAAAATGGGTCATGGATGGGTCTTCCAGCACGACAATGACCCAAGACATACAGCCAAGGCAACAAAGGAGTGGCTCAAGAAGAAGCACATTAAGGTCATGGAGTGGCCTAACCAGTCTCCGGACCTTAATCCCATAGAAAACCTATGGAGGGAGCTGAAGCTCTGAGTTGCAAAGTGACAGTCTCAAAACCTTAATGATCTAGAGATGATCTGCAAGGAGGAGTGGACCAAAATTCCTCCTGACTTGTGCACAAACCTGGTCATCAACTACAAGAAATGTCTGACCGCTGTGCTTGCCAACAAGGGTTTTGCCGCCAAATACTAAGTCTTGTTTGCTAGAGGGTTCAAATACTTATTTCACTCAAAGAAATGCAAATCAGTTTATATCTTTTATATGAAGTTATTTTCTGGATTTTCTGTTTGATGTTTTGTCTCTCACAGTTAAAATAAACCTACCATTAAAATTATAGAATGTTCATTTCTTTGTCAGTGGACAAACTTACAAAATCAGCAAGGGATCAAATAATTATTTCCTCCACATATATATATATATATATATATATATATATATATATATATATATATATATATATATATATATATATATATATATATATATATAAAAAATTCCAAAAAAGTTGGGACAACGTGTAAGACATAAATCAAAAGAGAATGTGATGATTTGCAAATCATGGAAACATTATATTTAATTGAAAATAGTACAAAGACAGCATATCAAATATTGGAACTGAGATTTTTTTTTGGGGGGGATATATGCTCATTTTGAATTTGATGTCAGCAACACGTTTCAGAAAAGTTGGGACGGGGCATGTCTACCAGTTGCATCAGTTCTAGTTTTAACAACACTTTAAATTTTTGGGAACTGAGGAGACCAATTCCTGAAATGTTGTTGGGAACTGAAATGTTGTCCCATTCTTGCCTGACATACAATTTCAGCTCATCAACATTACGGGATCTCCATTCTCGTATTTTACACTTCATAATGTACCAAATATTTTCAGTAAGAGACAGGTCTGGACTGCAGGCAGGCCAGTTTAGCACCTGGACTCTTTTACTATGGAGCCATGCAGTTGTAATACATGCAGAATGCGGGTGAAATATAGGCAAAATTATTAAAGTATAACCCTATATTTCAATTAAATATAGGGTTTCCATGATTGGCAAATCATCACATTCTGGGTTTTTTTATTTAACTTTTTGAAATTGGGGTTGTGTATATATGGGCCTTTCTGTGTGGAATTTGCATTTCCTCTCCATGCCTGCTTGTTTCCTCCAGGTGCTTCAGTTTCCTCAGACAGTACAAGGACATGCAAATTTGGTCAGCTAGCTCCTCTGAATTACCCATAGGTGTGAATGTGAGTGTGAATGGTTGTTTGTCTCTGTGTTAGTTCTATGAAAGTTTTGCAGCTTTCCCAGGGTGTACTCCCACCTCTCACCCAAAATCAAAACATCTGGTACTGACCTGACAGCAAACCAAACAGCAATAATAACTAAACTGCATTTCCACAGAGAAAATGCAGTGTGTGTTTGCTCAGCTATAGGAGAGGGTCACCAACAGTAATTGGATCAGACATGACCCCACGCTCTAAAATTCTTTTTGTACATGATCAATAGTTGGTGATGGCTACATCTGAAGAAGGCGCTCTAAAATCTCGGTTTTAAATGGCTCAGCTCGCAGCATGATTGCACAGATGCAGCAAACCATTAACATCAAATATGCTAACATGCTAATGTGAACATGCTAACAGCTAGCATGCTAAAATGCTAATGGATAACATGTTAACTTTTAATGCTAACACACTAAAGCTAATGTGCTAATGGCTAGCATGCGATCATGCTACAGCTAATATGCTAACTGTTAGCATGCTAATATGCTATCGGCAAACATGTTAACAGCTAGCATGGTAACATGCTAACAGTTAGTATGCCAACAGACCCTGGATTTTGGATTTGTTGCTTGTAACCGTCTGGATGGCCCTTTTCATCTTTGGTCCAGAGCACACGATGTCCATATCTTCCAAAAAAGACCCAGAATACTGATTCATCTGACAACAATACACCTTTCCATTGTGAGATGGTCCATCCCAGATGCCTCTGAGACCCGAGAAGTCAACAGCGCTTCTCGACACAGTTAACATAAAGTTTCCTTTTTGCACAGTCAAGTTTTAACTGGCATTTGTGGATGTATCTCCATATTGTAGTGCTTGACCAAGGTTTGCCAAAGTAATCCCAAGCCTATGTCACATCACATGGGCTTGGGATCACCACATCAGCAATAGATGAATGTTCTTGATGCAGCACTGTCTGAGGGATCAGAGCGCACAGGTGTTCAGCTTAGGCCTTGCGCTTTATGCACTAAAACTCCTCCAGATTCTTTGAATCTTTGAATGATATTATGCCCCATAGAGGGTGGAATATCCAAATCCCTTCATATCTTTCTTTGAGGAACATTATTTTTAAACATTGTGATAATTTTCTCACACATTTGGTAACAAACTGGAAATTCTTGGCCTATCTCTGCTCCCAAAAGATTGTCATTCCTGAATACTGAGATTTATTTATTTATTTAACCAAATCATGATTACAGTCACCTTTTGACATGACCTGTTTCAAATCACATCATTATTTAATTGATTCACCTCATTACTGTCCCTAAATTGCCATGTCCTAACTTTTTTGGAATGTGTTGCAGGCCTGAAATGCAGGAATGGCTGTACTGTATACTAACAAATGAAATAAAGTTGACCAGACAAAACATGAAATATCTTGGATTCATACTGTCTGCAATGACATACAAATCAAAGTAAATTTAGAAATCACTGCTTTCTTTTTTCATCTCAAGCCACTTTATCCTGTTCTACAGGGTCACAGGCAAGCCAGAGCCCATCCCAGCTGACTACAGGCAAAAGGCAGGGTACACCCTGGACAAGTCACCAGGTCATCACAGGGCTGACACATAGATACAGACAACCATTCAGACTCACTTTAGAATCACCAGTTAACCTAACCTGCATGTCTTTGGGGGAAACCAGAGCACCCGGAGGAAACCCACGCGGACAACATGCAAACTCTGCCCAGAAAGGCCCTCGCCGGCCACGGAGCTTGAACCCAGACCTTCTTGCTGTGAGGCGACAGCGCTAACCACCATGCCACCCCTGCTTTCTTTTTTATTATTATTATTATTTGCATTTTACATACAATTCTAACTTTTCCTGATTTGGAAAAGATAGATATCTATCTTTATATCTTTAGATAGATAGATAGATAGATAGATAGATAGATAGATAGATAGATAGATAGATAGATAGATCACTTTATTCAGAGGGAAATTCAATATTTCTTACTGCTTTGCTTTGATAGATGTTTTGCTGTTTGCTTATATCTGACTGTGCTGCTGGCGCCCATCTGTCTCTACTCTCTAAGCATCTTCTGATTAAGTCAAGGCCAGGTGCAAATAAATAGATGGCACTACCGCACACTCAGTGTCTCAGGCATTGACAGCTTCATGGTGGAACATCTCATCCAGCAGTAGACCAAAATTTAAAAACTGGTGAGCTAACCAAGAGCTACAAAAGACAAAACTCGACAGAAGAACATTTTCAAGCTGCAACTGAAGAAGGGTGATATCCAAAATACGCTCTGTCTCAAGAGAGCTCAACCTTGGTGAGTTGAAAGGATTAAAAATTGTCTTACCCAGCAAAAGAATTAGGGTATAATATATTAGATCACGTTTTTAATGGGGTGGCACGGTGGTGTAGTGGTTAGCACTGCCCCCTCACAGGGAGAAAGTCTAGGTTCAAGCCCTGTGGTCAGTGAGGGCCTTTCTGTGTGGCGTTTGCATGTTGTCTGCATGGGTTTCCTCTGGGTGCTCCAGTTTTCCCCACAGTCCAAAGACATGCAGTTTAAGTTAACTGGTGACTCTAAATTGACCGTAGGTGTGAATGGTTGTCTATGTATCAGCCCTATGATGACCTGGCAACTTGTCCAGGGTGTACCCTGCCTTTTGCCTGTAGTCAGCTGGGGTAAGCTCCAGCTTGCCTGCGACCCTGTAGAATAGGATAAAGTGGCTAGAGATAATGAGATGAGACGTTTTTAATGGCAATGCATCAAAGCTATCAAGAATTTACATGTACCTGTCGAAGAAATGTTTTGAACATTTTGTATATTAATAGTGCATGCGTTATCTTAAGCTTAACTCAATTTAGAGAGCATTAATGAATAATAGCAGCATTCAGAAGGACAAACTAAATAGTTACAGTTGCCTCTAGAATAAATTATTTAAATTGTGAGTTTTTTCATTCGAGATTAGAGTCGTAACTATATTTTGAGACCCTTTTAATTCATGGACTGTAAGAGTGGGTTAAAAAAATGAATATAATCTAGATCATTGCAGTCTAATTCATCTCATCTCATTATCTCTAGCCGCTTTATCCTTCTACAGGGTTGCAGGCAAGCTGGAGCCTATCCCAGCTGACTACGGGCGAAAGGCGGGGTACACCCTGGACAAGTCGCCAGGTCATCATAGGGCTGACACATAGACACAGACAACCATTCACACTCACATTCACACCTACGGTCAATTTTGAGTCACCAGTTAACCTAACCTGCATGTCTTTGGACTGTGGGGGAAACTGGAGCACCTGGAGGAAACCCACGCGGACACGGGGAGAACATGCAAACTCCGCACAGAAAGGCCCTCGCCTGCCACGGGGCTCGAACCCGGACCTTCTTGCTGTGAGGCGACAGCGCTAACCACTACACCACCGTGCCGCCCCAATCTAATTCAGTGTAATCTAATTCAATATATTCAGTTCTTGATCATGTTTTACTAGCATTGTGCATTTGTTCATAGAATATACTGGACTGAACATTTCTAAAGTGTTCCAATTTACAATGTTGGTCTTCAAAAACAATATTGTGTCATT
This sequence comes from Neoarius graeffei, assembly GCF_027579695.1. NCBI lineage: Eukaryota > Metazoa > Chordata > Actinopteri > Siluriformes > Ariidae > Neoarius > Neoarius graeffei. The sequence continues at coordinate 19,619,729 of NC_083578.1, read as the reverse complement.
TTTCCTATCTTTAAAAACTTTCATTTAACTGTTAAAAAAAAAAACCTCTCCAGGACAAACATTCTACCAAATCACTTTAATGAGTTTTCAGTTAACAACAGTTAAGGCTACTTTAAAATAATGTGGTTTTAACAATAAAATTCAGTTCCACAAGTGCAATGGACAGGAACTGGACTGTTCAGTCAAAACTGAAAATAAGCCAAACTTAATAGCTCACCAGAATATCTGGCAATCTTTCATCTCGTGTTGTAGTCAAGACCACCTACACTGAGAGACCACCTAAACTGTCATGACCAAGATCAGAGTGTATTGAGATCAAAACAAAACCAAGACTTTGAGGGGTTGAGACCGAGTCAAGACCAGGACCAAACCAGTGTGTGTGAAGGGAGACAGGGAGGGGCGATAGCCATTAACCGCAACAAACATTTCAAAGCAATGAGTCACATTATTGGTTGCATTTGACGCAGGAGATTTTACATCCAAACACAGTAATCATGTTCACAAATAAATCAGAAAACACACAGGCAACTTATTGATATCCCTGCAGCTGTGATCTTGACCAGTCTTGAAATAAAATCCCGAGTCCTCTATGTCTGAGACCAAGACAAGACCAAATAAAAACAGTCAATTCCAGGACAAGACTGAAACATTCAAAAAGTGACTGATCAAAAAATCAATGTTTAAAAAAAGCTGTTTTAAAATATATATATATTGTTATAAACTTTTGATGGATGTGTTCAGATTTTGATAGCCATGCATACTCTCTATCAATGCAACCAAAGTGATATGACAGTCCCCATTCTGGATCACTCAAAAGTTCTCTATTTGTCCGCTTGTATTAAATTCACTTTTAATTCATGTTATTCTGACTATGTGGCATGTTCTTGACTTCATTCAAATTCAGATGCTAATTAGTGCTATTTTAAACACATTTTTTGCAATCAGAATCAGTATAGACTTGTAGTAGTTATGTCAAACTTTCATTCAGTGTTAAACAAATACAGAAAACAATTTTAATTCTTGCAAAAAAATAAAATAAAATAAAAAGCATTTCACAACCAATTTTCAACATGTTTCTGGATGAATGGACTCCTGACCTGCTGGAAGAGTTTCTGAGTTTCAAAAACATTTTGACTTTGTAAATTTGTGTCAAGTATTTCACAGGCTTCAGGTGGATTAGTGAAATAAGTCTATCATTATATACAGTATACAGTACATATAATACATTTACTGGAGTTGCAAAAACTATAAAATGTCTACTGATAGACAAACACAATTTGTTAATTTATTATACTGTATTCACAACCACATTGCGCAGATTAATAATATTCTCGCAATTCTGATTTTTTATATCTTAGTTACAATATTATGTCATGCAATTGTGACTTTATATCCTGCAATAGTGAATTAATATCACCGTTATAATACCACAGTTGCAATGTTTTATCTTGCAATGGTAAGGCCTTTCATTCGCCTATCCCCTACCCCGAACCAAGCCACACCAATCCCTGCACATACGCTTTCCTGTCCAGCATTCTCCCAGAGTGCCAGGTTCCTGCAGAAAATAATATTTCAAAGAAAAATTTAGCCTGTGCAGGGCCATGAGCGCCCTGATTAGCTCTTCTTTGATTATGGGAAATGGAAGAACTAAGTCACAGTTCTATAAGAATAGTATTTAATTGTGAGATCAAAATTCTCATTTTTGAAACATTACTTTGCAGATGCGGGATATAGTCACAAGTGGTTGACATTAGCTTACAATGACGAGATAAAAAGTTACATAAATCTGTGTAAGATTTTCTGCCTGAAACGAGCTTCCGTAGAAAGTGCAGCTGAAAATGGGAGGATTGCCTTGTCAAAATGTCAAAATATTAAATATCAGATGGACTTTTTATGATCATTTTTATTTTGGTAGCCATTGTACATTGTTATTCATGAAAGGCATCTGTAAATATATCTTTTGCAATTGAATTATGTCTGAAATTATGTGCACATACCTTGGAGATGCTAATTATCACTTGAATCTGAATAAAGTCAGCAATATGCTGCCCAGATACTACCAGAGACACGACCAAATACTGATGCTTTGGTGTATAAAGTAGATTTAGTTTGTGCAAGGATGTATTTTGACTTTGATTCTGACTTTTTTTTTCATGGGGCTCATTATAAATAGATCCATTCCAGTGGTGCAGCACGTGAGGTTTCAGCTTCATCTTCATCACATCCAGCATCACAATGCTCTGCCTGAAGCTCACTCTACTCAGCTGTAAGTTTCTTCAATCAATCAATCAATCAATAAACATGCACATCACAGACGGGTTTCTAACTCTAGCACTAACACAAGCTGAAAAACAAAGAAAGATTTGAAGCACATTTTAAAAGACAACTCTATCTGAAATATAATGTCAGCATTGCCCTTTTGTATTCCTGATAGAAATATATGTTTGACTTGCTTGAAACTGGAACAGGCAGGCTGTTCTGCTTGCTACTTCTTTTGGTTCAGTAAATCCTTCAGATTAATCTTCGCTCTCACATTCTGCTCTCTGCTAAATGAAGGTTATGTTGAACAGTAATGTCTTTCTTCTTTCATAAGACTATGATCCTGATAGGTGATGCAATGGCACACAGTGTCTCTCTTCTTTCATAAAGTAGTGTAGTCTAAACCAGTGATGTAATGCTTCATCACCCGTTTACATTACTCTGCCACACACAGACAACTCAGCTTCTTAAATCATCATCATCACCCAATCACATAGCTACAACACACTCCTGAATGTGAATATATACTCATGTTTGTCCGACAATAAACTGAGAAACATCTCTGAGCAGCTGTGTCTGTGTCAGTGACTGTTTGCTCCCAGATCGATCCATGAGGCAGAATCTCTTAGGCGCCAGAAGTTGAGGTTGACATTCCTAGATCATACTTTTTCAATTCGACCTTCTTTGGGAAAGACAGATCAAAACCTGACAATTCCTAATTCGCTGATTAGGACAATTTTAGCATGGTTAAAGTGCCCATATTATGCATTTTCCCTTAATATCCTCTTATAATTCTACAATATGAGATTTGATTTACTAAAATGATTCATGCTTAATTTTTACATTAAGCAAATCTTTCCTTAGCGCTGAGAATTAATGGGGCTGTCTTTACTGTGCCTTTAAGAATGAAATATGCCTTCCCTTTATTATGCTTCATGCGATGGATGAAACATTCCTTATCACTTGGCGCAGGTCTATATAAAGTGTATTTTAACAGACATTTGGCTTTTTGATGGGGAATTAATAGTTGCAACATCCATCCAACCATTATCTGTAGCCGCTTATCCTGTTCTACAGGGTCGCGGGCAAGCTGGAGCCTATCCCAGCTGACTATGGGCAAGAGGCAGGGTACACCCTGGACAAGTCGCTAGGTTATTACAGGGCTGACACAGACAAACAACCATTCACACCTACGGTCAATTTAGAGCCACCAATTAAACTAACCTGCATGTCTTTGGACTGCCTTTGGACTTTAGAAACCCATGCAGACATGGGGAGAGCATGTAAACTCCACACAGAAAGGCCTTTGCCGGCCGCTGGGCTCGAACCCAGAACCTTCTTGCTGTGAGGCAACAGTGCTAACCACTACACCACCATAGCTGCAACAATGGTATTAAATTTATAAGTAAAATGCCTGTTTGTTCTGTAGCTGAAATATTAACCACTGCTACAATATGAGCAGGTGAATACTAGTTTTGTACATTTTTAAAATCAGTTATGTGGAATTTAAAGTAAAAACAAATGTGGAAAAGTGTATGAACAGGGAGGTCGTGTAGCTACAGAAATCTAATCGAGTTCATGGCTGACTATAGGCGCCTACTTCATGTCAACATTGGGGGGTCAGAATTATGTTCTTGCACCGTGACGTCATGACGTCGGCAGTTGAATATCAAAGACTCAGTTGTAAGTCATTTTCATTCATTACTATTCACCGTTGCAAGTGGGAAGCGCCCATTTTAACGATAACTTATGATGCATTAAAAAATCTCACGACTTTAAACATTGTATGAAACACAATTTATTCAATAAACAAATTTAGTTTAATGCAATTTTCTTTGAGATGAATTCGGCAGGGCGGCACGGTGGTGTAGTGGTTAGCGCTGTCGCCTCACAGCAAGAAGGTCCGGGTTCGAGCCCCGTGGCCGGCGAGGGCCTTTCTGTGCGGAGTTTGCATGTTCTCCCCGTGTCCGCGTGGGTTTCCTCCGGGTGCTCCGGTTTCCCCCACAGTCCAAAGACATGCAGGTTAGGTTAACTGGTGACTCTAAATTGACCGTACGTGTGAATGTGAGTGTGAATGGTTGTCTGTGTCTATGTGTCAGCCCTGTGATGACCTGGCGACTTGTCCAGGGTGTACCCTGCCTTTCGCCCGTAGTCAGCTGGGATAGGCTCCAGCTTGCCTGCGACCCTGTAGAACAGGATAAAGCAGCTAGAGATAATGAGATGAGATGAGATGAATTCGGCAGACAACTGACAAGAATAATGCAAAAAAAAAAACAAAACGTGCACCATACTCCATAAAAAGGCTTAAGCGCGTTAAACTCATATCCGCATGTAAGGCTACCCCGTGGCCAACCATTCTTGGGTAGAAACGGCTAAGTGCATGAATGTAGTTTCTGTTAAGAGTTAATGGATATGACAAAGTTAATTTTAATCTTACTTACAAACTTTAACAACACATTTCTTTCATGGCCACGGAAATTAACAAGTAGGCAGTAAAACGAAATAAGCAATATAAGGACATGAGAAAATCATATTCACCCTAATAGCCCATCAGCCCTAAAACTTCGCAAAAACATCACTCCTTCTGTCACAAGCGCTGATAAACTCATTGGTAATTTTTTTCAAATCATTGTGGTCTGTATGTTCCTTGTGTGTGTAAAGAACAGCCAAGTGATTCAGTCTCGGAGCAGTCATGGTGCTCCGCAGGTAGGTCTTAAGTCTGCGCAAAGCACTAAGGAACGTGTAAATTTTGCGGAGTGCAACCTGTCAATCACTCACTGCCAACCATTGGAATATTGCAAGCGGAAAAGGGGGCGGGTCATGTCCGATCATAACATTTTAGGTGACGTTTCTATAGATTACTTATTTTGCATTCAAAGCTAGGCTATTATTTGTTTAGTTGGTTTCAATCGTCAGTTAACATGAATTCATCTGTACTGTTTACTACTTTTTCACGTTTCATTATTGGGGTGTTTTTGCCCCCCCAACTTTATCTTTGGGGAGTCAAAAAGGTCCGTGCCCCCCCTGCAGATGGCGCCAGTGTGGCTGACAGAAATTCATAAATAATTCATGCATTCTTTCTACTTTGTCAACATACACAGTACTGTGCAAAAGTCTTCGGCACCCTATTTTTTTTCATACAAATTTTGTTACAGATTTCCGTTTTATGACTTCTACATTGGGCGGCACGGTGGTGTAGTGGTTAGCGCTGTAGCCTCACAGCAAGAAGGTCCGGGTTCAAGCCCCGTGGCCGGCGAGGGCCTTTCTGTGCGGAATTTGCATGTTCTCCCCGTGTCCGCGTGGGTTTCCTCCGGGTGCTCCGGTTTCCCCCAAAGACATGCAGGTTAGGTTAACTGGTGACTCTAAATTGACCGTAGGTGTGAGTATGAGTGTGAATGGTTGTCTGTGTCTCTGTGTCAGCCCTGTGATGACCTGGCGACTTGTCCAGGGTGTACCCTGCCTTTCGCCCGTAGTCAGCTAGGATAGGCTCCAGCTTGCCTGCGACCCTGTA